>NC_058023.1:5810366-6110366 GCF_019176455.1 Solea senegalensis
CAGTGACTTGAAGGAGTTTGGAGCAATCAACGTTTCTAATCAAGACGTCCAACTAATGATTATTTTCATTATCATTAATCCACTGATTGTTTTCTCTAATTTGACTCATCATTCATCTGTTAAATAATCTGCGTCGCAACTTTGGCTCTTGTTGACGACGTAAAATAGTGGACTCGTTGAGCCGGAATCACTCACGACCAGCACGTCTACGTCTTAAGAACGTTTATTGGCTCCCCCATTGTTTGAAAGTGTACACACAGCGGTGTAGAAATGCTGCTGCCACTTAACGCTCACCACTGTCGACCCTACGCACATGTATAATCTAGGTTTAGCTGCCAAAATCTGACATTACAGGTCATTCCTCTCTAACATTAATCCAACTCCCCTTCTTTCTGTAGAAATCCAGACCTACTGCTGCTGACAGACAGAATAGAGCTGTCATGTGTGTTTGCTCCTCGTCTAAATCCATTTTAATCCTCTCCTCGCCTTCCAAGTGTCTGCCACCTGTGTTTCGTGGGCACACGTGTCTGTACCTGATGCTGCTAGAAAGTGGATAAATATTTGTCAATCTCCGTTGTCCAATTAGCGAGCTGAGGGTTGTGGGTGTGCGTGCCGTCCATCTGGACCAGCGTATGGATCGGATTCGGACTAAAAAAAAGAGTCTAGAGATGACTGTCGGGCTCGGGACGGGTTCGATTACGTCGATTTAAGTTCTTTTGGTGATTGACTTTTTTTGTTGAGGACTGGGGGTTTATGGTTGACAGTGCAGTGAACACAGCATCATTATGTGAGCAGTTATCACCGGTTAATTCTCATTTTCCGATTGTCTACATAGTGTGAGACCAAAAAAAAAGTTATATGCTTTCAAAATACATGTTGCCCAAAAGAAATAATTTTTTGAACATCTGCACTGCAGCACAGCACCCGATACCTTTACAGAACTCTCGACCCGTGCTACATAATACAGAGGCTGACCTACAGGATGTGGACACGTCTTTGATTTCTTTGAGGGTCAAGCTTTCAAATCATGAGGCACGGCATGAAATTTTTAAATGCTCCGAGGTGCTCTCTGCTGACACGGAATATACAAGAAATACTGCTGAGATTGTAAAAGGAATGAGATGAAAGGATACTGTGGAGGAAGCGCGCTGTATTAAAAAGAAATGACAGGTTTGAGACGGCGGCTGGGTGGAGAAGGCATCCGTTCCTTCCGCCCGCTGTCCCTGCAGTTCACAGGTGAGTCTCTCCACTTTCATTTCTAAATGAGATGCTGCAGGGCTGTAAAGAGCGGCTCATGGGGGGAGGGGGGGCGGGGGGCGGTTGAGGCCCGTCGGGGTTTTGATCTAGCTCGAGGTTATGAGCAGTGTCGTGTTTAAAGAGTCGGCCGCGCTCTTATCGGAGAGCAACAGGCTCGATTCCCAGGTGTTGACCGTGTGGCATGGAGAGGAGAGGAAAGCCGGCTCTCTAAGATTGCTTTTGGGATCACGAGGACGCACATGTCTGGCTTCTCCCCTGTCACTTTATACCATTTCCAAATTAGAGAAATGTTTCTGTCTGAGATACTATTGACCGAGCCCTGACACACGTCAGAGCCCAACAAGTATCAGACACAGTTGGAGTTGGAGGTGTCGCAATAACAAGATAATAAAAATATTATTAATTATCCACCTTCGGAATCAAAGGTGGAATCGAAGATTTAACAGTGGCACAAAAAAAACCCCACAATGGCATAAGGACGTAGACGTAACTACGTAAACACCTCTGTTAACGCAGTGAAACTTCCTCAAAATTCAACTTGCACTAAAGCTAGCGCTTCCTGTATGCTGGAACATCTAATTAAAGTACTGGAAACGCTACGGAATGCCAAGCTGGTCCCATTTTACTACAAAGGTGTTTCCTTCCATGTGTGATAATGTTGCCAGAGGTCAGAGGTCAGATTTAGTGACCTTAACAATCTATATTATATCTCCTCACTGGCCTGGGAGTGCCTGTGGATCCCTTCCCCAAGTCAGAGCTGGACAATGTGGCCAGGGAAAGGGAAATTGGGGGTCCGGTCTTGGATTAGGCGATAGATTGGGTTGGGTGTATGTGAATAGAAAACAAGAAGAGGAAGATGACAGCGACGAAGAAAACTGATAGCAAGCTCAAGGAGCGAGGTTGGACTATGACATCATCATTTTTCCCAAAGTAGACTCGTATTAGTTGTCTCCACGAAAACACAAGGGTGGCGTTTTGGGAGACTCCAAAATGCCGCTTCTGTGTGGATAAAAAGCAAAGAACGGCGGACTAGCAGATTCACCTAAACTCATTTTCAGGTTCGTATATCACATCCAATCGAGTGCAGCGTGATTGCTTTTTTCTTTTTGATTCCCCGCCCCGACGCACTTGCCTCCCTGTGTCTCTCCAGTCTCTCCCTCCTCAGGCGGCCGGCCCGCAGCGTCAGCATGGTTTTGTGTTTACAGAAGAGCAGTTAAATTACAGCGTTCACATTAGTCTGTGAGGCTGGAGGGTGCAAGGGGACGCACAAGACAGGTTAAGGATTAAAGCGAAATATGATGTAGCACTTAGGTTTTGAGTCACACATCCACTCGCTCCCCTCAGTCCTGCTCCATCGACTAAATGGAAAGCGTGTCTATGTGGGAGTTGAGGTCGCGGCTATGCAGCTCAGTGCAAGCACTGATAGCATAAATGTGTTCAAGGCAGGTGTTAAGATAAAGTAAACAAGCCAAAGGACCGCAGAGATATTTCCGTATTAGCCTAAATGCAGAATGCCCTGTCAAATGCTTACACCTACCCTTTTTCCTACCCCGGCTCTTTATTTTTAAATGGCTGTGGAGGAGCGGTGTTTATGGTGCCTGGGCCCCAGGTGAATATTAAACAGGTGAACGCAGCAGGTTTTTAGTAAAGATTAAGCACCAAAGATGCAAACGAGAGCCCCCATCATCCCCCCCCCGTTTCTCATCATCACCATCCATCCGGCCACCCACATCCATTTCCAAAAAAACATTTCATGCCGCCGAAGAGTGACTCAAGACGCTCTGCGCTGGCTGCGAGAGGGGGAAGCGAGTCACTTCTCGGTTGATAAATTACCCGTAAGGAGTGCATCTAAGTGTCTTTCTCCATGGTGCTCAGGTTAGCAGAACAACACTCGCACCAACTTCCAGGAGGCTTCACAGGAGAGACGATGCGCTTTTCCCACAATCGCTCTCATTTTCTTTTAAGGTTTATTTCTTTGCTTTTTTTCCACTCATTTACAAGGGACTGAATGAACACTAATTAATCAATAATGTGCTGTCTGTGTTTAAAATGACATTTGTATTTCCTCTGGGTAAACAGCAGCTGTGGATGTGGTGTTGGCACAACAGCAAATAAACATATGGAGGACTGTGATTCTGCCTGTGACGGTAGTGAAGTAGACTTTAGCTTTGGCCTCATTTTTCTTCCTTTCTCTTCTTCTTCTTCTTCACCACCTGAGTTTCACAAGTGGTTCTTGTTTTCATATTCTCCTTTTTGTGTTATGTAATGTAATGGTCTGTGTTTATGTAGCACAGTTGTGGTCGTGATGACTCTCGAGTGTTTGCCATTCACTCACATATTTGTGTATGTGCTGCCCTTTTTCTATCACACGTCTTTCATAGCCATTCCCTTGGTACGCACAGGCATGTAGACGTGTGGAACTGAATCTCTGACCTGCTTAACCACTATCTTGTTGCCTTATTATGATGAAAATATTGCAAGTGGATGAACTTAATGTCATGAAAGACGTATTTTTTCTTTCCTTCAGTGCACAAATGGCAAAATTTATATTCTCCTCTTTACAACGGTGCCTCACTCATCCAAGTCGCAACTGCTGGTGACGTCACCCACAAGAATCTGAACTCCCGTTTGAGTTCCTCACCTGTTGCTATTATT
This sequence comes from Solea senegalensis, assembly GCF_019176455.1. Lineage (NCBI taxonomy): Eukaryota > Metazoa > Chordata > Actinopteri > Pleuronectiformes > Soleidae > Solea > Solea senegalensis. The sequence goes on from NC_058023.1 coordinate 5,814,279, forward strand.
TTTTTTGTCCGGAAACATACAATCTAGTCCAAAAAAAGCGAGTAGACGAGTCCCGTATGGGAACCATACCTCCCCTGAGCTTCAGTCGTGATTCCTGGACAACCAAGAGCAGCTAATCATCTGATCTTGGGAATTTCGGAGTGGCAAAGGGCCGAAGCAAGTCAGAGAGCTAAGGCAGAGCCAGATTATGAAGAGATTTATATGCAAACATGGTCTTGAAATGGATTGTGTAGTGCACTGGGAGCCAATAGAGGAAATATGCTCCTGCCTGTGTGAGCTCCCATTAAGAGTTATTGTCACCTCATTGTTATTCTGCACCACTCTCCGTACAATTTTTTGCACCCAGCGTTGCATGTTTAACCAAAAAAAAAAAAGCCCTTTGAGGATACACAAAATTAGGGTTTGAAGATTGTACACCAACAGGTTTGCCCTCCCAACTAATCTGTCATCAGCCATTCAACCCACGAGATCACTAGTGAGGCGCTGAAATGACATCAAACACAGGAATCTGGCACGGATTCCATCACATGAAGAGCTGCTTCATTTCATATCTGACTTTTCAAGTCTACAGCAGCAATTATTGGAAGGAAATGAAGAATCGCAGAAGTCAAGGCATTGCCCATCCCTGACCTCTATGAAGGACAAAGATGAAAGACGGATCTATGTTTGTCATTAGCATATCATCGAATAATGTTTATCACCAAAGGACTTCAGAGTGTACAGTCTTTAAGTTCAAGTCTCTGTCATCAAAAAAATAATACAAAAAAAACTGGGTGAGTTGAAAGTCTCATTTTGTACAAAATCATTTCCATATAAATCAGATACACCAGAGCCAAAGAGTCACACATCTTCTCATAGTATCTGTGGCTCAGTACATTATACTGTGTTTCACCAGGCAAATTCATAGCATGATGCCGCTTTTTATGAAAAATGAAAAAGTCGTTTTTCTGCCATGTGTTGCCGACAATTCCACCTTTTAAAGAGAGGCATTTTTGATTAGTCGCAAACAACTTGGATTTCATGCCACAGATTTTCCCCTCTTCATGCTTTTTAAAGGGACTATATATGAAATTTAAGTCCTTTTCTAGTTTGCTGGGTTGAAGGTAGCCAGGAAGGAGCAATATATCCAATCACCTATAGGGGGTGATTCTGCGAGCTACAAAAATAACTCAATTTGGATGAGAGTCTATGGGAAAATTAGCCAACGTCTCAGTAAACATTTTCCTGCGGACTTAAATTGAGTTTGATTCCCTTTATTTGAACCTGCATGTACAGAGGCAACCATCGAACACACTTAACATTTATAGTGAGATAAAGGTGCGCCACGCTCTAAATCCCTAGTTTTGGGTCTTCTTTAAAACCTCACAATGTCCATTTAGTAAATTATGTTGCCATTTAGAGGAAAGTAGGATAAAGTACCAATAGGAACTTGGTTTGCAGGTGACAAGTAACAGGTGTTCTGTTTGCAAAACCTCCACAATAAGTCGTTTTGGAAGCAAGGCTTCAAAAACTGGAGCTCAGATTCTTCCGGGTATCATCACATCTTGTCACCACAGGCCTCGAAACACTGTCATGTTATGTTGCATGTCGACAGATGGATAATGAATTAACACAATTTTGGTCCAGACAATACATTTCTTATGAAACATAAATGAGATAGCACTTAAGTTTTGAAGGAGCAAAGTTTCTGGTTGGAAAAAAAAAAATGCTTCCCCACATCTCCATCCCAGAATGACCTGATGATTTCAGATTACGTCGGAGAGTGAAGCTGCTGTAGATAAGTCCGTGTCCCTGCAGTTCAGGCGTAATCTCATGTCCTGCTGCAGTGTTATTATGTGGACTGGACAGCGGTCACATACGGTTATTGCCGAGGCTGGACTGATAAAAAAGACAGCAAAATTGTGTGAATTTTCTTTTTCTTTTGGACTTGTATTCTACTCTTGAAGTCTGTTGTGAGGATTTAATCAGTGATGAATTGTCTTTCGGGGCATCACACAGAGTCATGTCCCAGAAGCGCCGCTGTCTTCACTCACTAAATTTGTCTTCCCTGTCCCCTGGATTCTTGTCATCCGTGTTAGCAGAGACTGGAAATGCCTGGGCGGCCACTTGTTTTCACACACGAGGCTAAATTAATATTCATTACCTTTGTTGCTTAGTTTTTATTTGGGTTAATTGAGCTATCAAGCGTGGTGCCTGTTGGCGTTGGAAAACAAACAAACAAACACATTCGCAGCCACTTGGCCATGTCTTAAGAAGAAAATCCACATTTCTGGGCTCTTTTTGTTTGACACGGGTGTCAAGCTGTGCAGTCACAATAACATGCCTCCATGAATTCCTTCTTAGAGGGGATTTGGCAGCAATTAAACAGGCCATTAGTTTTAGTCGTCATTAGTCGTGTAAGAAATGTTTGAGTGTGAGTTCATAGAGCAGATCTGGGTGCTGCTGTGATGCATTTGATTAGTCTGGGTACCCTGTATTTCCCAGCATGAGGCGGCATCAGAGCCAAGAGATCCTTACAAACAGCAACGCACTCCCAATCAAGCTGCAGAGACGGTGCAAGCACAGCGACTCACTCGTCACAGAGAGTCTTTTCTGATCGACTGTTCAGTGTTTTTTTTTAAAAAAAATAAAAAATCAATTCACGTCGGAATCGCAAATTAGTAGCTACGTTCACATTCCCAGGCTGAGGTGACTGAAATCAGATTTTTCTTTCCACGGCTGTGTGGACACAGAAATGTAATCGTTAATTCACTATAATATTATGCATTATCTCTTCCTTCCGACAGAGATGTTTATCAAAATGTCTGTCTGGGCTTTCTTTTTTGCTTATTTTAACCATAAAAGGTCCTGTGAGTAAGTGCTTTTGCCCATTTTTCCAGAATAACTGTCAATATCTGGCAGTTATTTACAAGTTGTTACTGTAATAATCATGCAAGCTGAATTTTTGAATGTCTTCCTTTATTTTCAAAACATGTTTTACCTCCAAATAACAAGGTCACATAAGACACAAGTAACCAACTACAACTTTACCACTTGTAGCAAGTGTGTAACTAAATTAAAGTACAGTTTAATTCTCTCAACTCACTAAACTCCTGTGAGAAAGTTTGGATCATAAATTACAAACATGAACATAAATAAAAATAATACCCTGCCAAAGTTACTGTAACCGAGATAAGGGCGTCTATACTGGGTACGTAAATAAAGTCAACAACCCTTCCTCCCGGCAACAACAACCGCGCTACTTCCCTTCACAATAAAACTACATAACAGATATGAGAAACAATACCTGACAAGCTCTACTAAGAGCTGCCATAATAAAAGAAAACATGTTAAAATACTTTATCAAACTTGCCATTATTCATGGCAACCAGATATTTATTAAATTGCAAAACATCGGAAAAGTAACGCCGACTTGGTTGTTGCGGGGTTCTATATGCGCTATCAACCGTCGGAACCCTCAGCTGGTCGTCAAGAGCATTCATTTCCATTACCTTGATCGTTATTGCCCTGGCCAATGTCTTCCTTTGGTCGAGTCCCAGCTGCGCTGCTTTATTTTTTGTCCTCTGCCTAATGTTACTAGCGTTAGCTTCCTGCCGTTGTTTGTGTACTTCAGGGCGGCGGTTTTTCAAATGACATAATCAAATTTGTGGTATTGAATGACTTCACGCGGAACCCTCCGCGCATTACCTCGACTTTGCAAGTGTTGCATAATGCCGCATGGCCTCCCCTTCCCGACACACAAACAGCAATTAGACGGGTATAAACATCGGTTGTTAAAATCGGCGCAGTTTTACTCATTGGACTGATGAGTAAACATCAGTCATCGGCCGATACCGATATTAATGCCGATATATCGTGCATCCCTATTAAAAACACTAGAAGACAGTAAAACAATAAAAACCTGGTTGCAGGAGACGTCTGTGATTTTGCGGGTTAAAAAATGGCATCGGTGGAATCGCGAGTTCAGATTTGTGTGGGATACGCCACGAACAAGTTAAAGCTATAGCTTCTTTTTTGGTCCTGGAAGTATTTCACAGTAAAGCTTTGTTTGAGAGCCGGTGGAACTGAAACGCTATGAGTGCTTTTACTTTTTGAAGTCGCCACATGGCGCGACGTGTTTCTGACACTTGTGACAGATGTAGACTGACGAAAGATCACTTTTGCGTTGGCTCATGGGATAGGCGAGACTGACACATCATTCAAAGCAGTTGACACCATCACTTTGGCTCAGTGGGAACCTGACGGGAACAGTAATAAGTACCTAGCTCCATGTAACCATACCCATCTACCCCCTGCCTCTCCAGCTCCACTCTCTAGCTTTCTGCTTCTTGAAATAGGACTTGTTTAATTTTAGCCTCTTCCATATACGTTTGACATAGATTAATTACAGAGGCTCTTCATGTCATTAAGTCGTTCGCACACATGACACCGGAGCAAGCGATTATTCCGAGCGTTCGTTATTCTACATCAAGTCAGCGTCATCCTCCGTCGCTCCCTCCCTCTACATTACGCCCGCCCGCCCACATTTCCTCCTCCGCCCTCCTTCGCTCTCTCTCTGGAGTTTCCGATGTGATTGCCTCGTCCTGTAAAGCTCCGTCCAATCACGCCTCTCCTGGCCCTTGTACACACACTGCTTGACTGATTGGGTGAAATTGCACCGGAGACGCCTGTAGCTTTTTTTTTTTTCAACAATTTCATGGCCTAGTTTCACTCAGATAAGGAAAACTGTCAAAAAAAACATTTGAGGGAAGAGGTGAACGGACCGCAGTCACTCCATCAGTCAGTTGTCCCCACATCTAGAAAGCTCCATCTCTTTATTGACTTTCCAATTTTTAAGAGCGATCAGAAGAATGATTGAACATTTTCTTTCTGGGCAGACATAGCCGTGACAAGTACGAAGCCAAAGACCTGAGTGTATTCAAAAGTCTGAATTACTCGGTTGCTGCTCCCTTCATTTTGAGAAATATAATAGCAAACCAAATTTATTACTAAATTCATGGTTTCGGGTTCACCAAGTGGGGGATGAATAATTTCTTTTGCAAAAAAAGAAGTGGTGAATTATTATGCCTTTTAAAGCAAGTGTAGCACCAGTCGGCTGTTTACAAATAAGCAAATCAAGAACAAATCAAAAGCTTGTCAATGCTCAGGAGTGCGTCCTCAAACCACCGATGAGTGTGGCTTTTGTGATCGGGTCTGAGGATGCATTCAGGACGGATTGGAGCATCCAGATCTTCACTTGTCCACTTGTGACCCTATCACTCAGGACAGAAATTGTGTAGGCCCAGACTCATGAGACGGTATTTGGGAGCGCTGAAAAAATATTCTTATAAAACAAGTCCCAGAGTGGAATGAATCTCAAAATGCCACCCTTGCATTATCATACTACTAATGCATAACTTTGTCTTCTCCTTTTTTTTTTTGGTGTATTTGGAGTCATTTTGGGGGGTTTCGTGTGTATGAAGACATTTGTTGAAATGTTTACAGAAGCGAGAAAGACAAAAGTTGCCTCAGGGAAGTTCTGTTTCCGTGTAAATATGGCTTTAATGTCACATTCCTTGTTACCTAATGTGTACCTCTGACAAGTGTCTGGTGAAGAAGTTGGTCTGAAGCACAGTAAGAAGTTAAGGCAGATGCTAGCCTAGCGCAACACCACCTAATGCTTCCTAAGCAGAACAGAAGGGGTTAAAACATTTCTCATCAGATTTTGTCATCTACATGATATTCTATTAGCTCTAGATATTAAATGACCGGTGACTTTGCTTTGCAGAAAAGCATCTTCATTTCATTTTCCACTTGGCTGCTTTTCTTCATATCTGCAGGCTAATATCTCGGGGTCAATTCCTCAGAAATGACTGGCGTGGAAAACTGTGCCTATTGAATTTGTTATTTCGGGATAACTGCACATGTACTGATCAAACACCAAACACCAGATCTGCACACATTCCCCTCAGTGGCATGTGTCGCTCTTTCAAAGCAGCCACTGGTGTTTGTGCTCTGAGCGATTTGGGCTGCTTCCCCTGATTTCCTCGAGGTTACGGCTGCTGAGCTTTAATTTTCATCCCGCAGCCCCACTGGCTTAAAGAGCAAATAAATGCATAATGTGAAGCCGTGTCAAGTGTGCGCAAACTTAAACAGTGTCGTGGCATGTTTGATCATGTTTCAGTGTCAGTCAGCGTGGATTTTTACTTTAGGACGGCAAATCCTAGAGGGGATGGTAAAATAGAAATTAAAAAAAGGGCAGGGGATATTAAGAGCTATGAAGATGAAGAGACGGGGTCACTTGTCGGGATGTTTCAAAAGCTTGTGCAGTGAGAGTCTCGGTGGAAAACAAGAGACAGTCGGAGAGACAGTGACAAAGAGCCATGACAACAAAGCAACAGGAAAAGACAAATCAGAGGTGAGAAAGGAAAGAGGAAACCAAACAGACGGAAAAGGAAAGGAGGAGGACAGTTGTTGAATTTGGTCATGTACCAGTGACTCTCAGGGACTTGGAGCTGTGAATGTTTTTGTTTTGGACGCATCGGAAATGATGAAATTGAATTGAACAGTAAATTGTGTAGCGTTAAAGTTACGCTAAAATAAAAATATCTCTGATTAGGAAAAAATATCACTTTTAAAAGAATTTCAGAGTATTTTTAACTCTTTTAGAGTTACTTTAACACTAAAAGAGTTACATTTAACACTTATCTTTATGTACTATTGTATATCTACCTATAAGTAGCCTATAACTACCTTGAATTCGGTACCAGGACCCATAATAAATGCGCTCTAAGGTACCACAATTTGGCACCAACTGATTTACCTTAACACAGTACATAATTCAGTCAGGGCCATTAAAACTACCGTGGTTGTCGCTGTGTTTGTTCTGGTTGGTACCAACCCTTTTTATGCTAGTTCCACCATTTTCAAAGGAAAACTTCAGAGCTTCGTTTCAGTCTGAATGAGCTAACACTGAGATTGGTCAACCATCTGCAAACCCGAAGAAACACTTTGTTAAAAACTTACTTTCTGAAGTTCTTGTGCTTCCTTTTCTCACTTTTCAACAGCGTTGTTTGTCCTTAATAGAGTCGGAAACATTTTCAGTTGCGGTAACTTGGATGCAGATCAACTCAACCCAGCGCTAACTTGGATTCCTCTGGATGCAGAACGTTTTCATTTTGAAATGACGCTTCAAAACAAACAGTAGTTGTGCGGATGCGGCGTCGGATGAGCTACATCTGATTCAGCGTCCACGTTTGAGATGGAGCTTCAAGCCTCGATCATCTCTGTGCTTTTTTGAAGCAGAACTAACATACACAGTGTGCCAGAGAAGGGCTTGTTAAATGGATCAAAAGCTTGTCTAATCTACATGCTAAGAATACGATGAGAGGGCCTCCACGGTCCTCTTCCTCCTGAGAGGCTCCGATTATCGCACAGGGACATGAACAGTAAACATATATGATCTTTGATGTAACCGTGTGCTGCCGCAGTGACACTATGGTCTATTATCACCTCCAGACGCCTCCCATTTCAGATTTTCGTTCTCACTAACTGAACAATGTCCTTGTGTCTTAGCGTACAGCCTGCGGAGGTAAGGTCTGACCACATGTGGACGCAGGAGTCGCACCCAGGAAGCATTTTAAAGACTAAGGTGTGATAAGTCGTCTGTTTGGACCTCACGGGAGGGATGTTACCACCAGGATTGATGATCATTGGCTCCCGGTTCTTTTCCGGATTGATTTTAAAATTCTTTTATTTGTTTTTAAATGTCATAAGGGTCTTGCCCCACAGCATCTGTCAGACCTGCTTCAGCCGTACGATCCCCCGCGCTCTCTCAGATCGACAGATCAGTCATTGTTAGTCGTCCCTAAGACTAAGAGGAAGCTTAGAGGTGACATTTTCAGTCGCTGTGGAATGAGTTTCCTGTGCTTTAGTCCTCTCTTAAAACATTTTTTTTATATCGTTATAGGATTTGGGAATGTGTTAAAGCACATTTATTCTCTGAGAGCTTACGATGATGACGGACGAAACGGACCAATACCACCCGGAAATTGTGGGGACGGTATCGAGTCAATCAGTCAAATCAGTCCGGAAAACGACAAAGCAAGTTTTCAAAAGTTGCACTGCAGGTACAGACGTATTGAAAATGCTGCCCGCCATCAATCTCCCTTATTGGCAACCCCACAAATAATAAATAAATGGGATGACTAATGGAAATCAGCTTGCGTTTATGTCGATTTCTAGATGAAGTATCGCATAATGTCCATACCCACGCAAAAGATGAACCACAGACAAAAGTATTTGGTCGCCTGACTGTTACACCAACAGGAACTGTAATGACATATTCAAATTCTGTACATATACAGTACTTTAATATGGGGTTGGGCAAAGAGTTCCCTTTTTCTTGGCCTGGCTCACAATCTCTGTTCCATCCCAAAGGTGCTTGACGGGATTGAGGTCAGGATTCTGAACGGTTCTTCCACGGCAAACTCAAAGTCAAACCATGTCTTTATAGTCCTTGCTTTGTGTGCTGGAACATAATCATGTCGGAATAGAGCGCAGGGGCTTCCTCAAACTGTTGCAAAACAAATTTGGAAGCATAGCACTGTCCTGAAATGTCTTAGTATGTTATTAAGGTTGTCCTTCATTGGAGATAAGGTGCCTGAATTCAATACTTAACTGGTGTGGCCAAATACTTTTGTCCATGTAGGTGGGATGGATGACTTAAAACAGACAAAAGTGGACTATAAATGGCAAAAAAAATCGTCCATTATTGTTTTTTTATTCCACACTTTTTCCACATGTTCTCAGATGCTATTTTCTAACATCTTTAAGGTCGCCTGCTCTCGAAGGCAATAACAGCACTCAGTGGTTTAAAAACGCGGTGTCTGGGATTCTCGGGCAGATGTGCAGTATCACTTGAGATCCTCCACGGTGGCTCCTTAAACGGAGACAAGTGTAATGATTTCACAGAACCCGTGAAGAGCTTGTTGTTTGTCTGTTCTGTTTTGTAGCAACGTTAAAACACAGTCCGTGTGGAAAAGCAGGATTCTCGAGACAAACACCAGGTTTGCTTACAACTCATTTCATCGCGGACTGTCTGGCGATCAAAGCCTCCAACCTCTCCCCAGTGGGACTTTCCAGAATTCCCCCCGTCTTATTGATGCAGAAGTGCTATTACTCAGCAAAAAGGGAAAAAAAGCCATACTTCAGCTCAGTTTCATCATTAATTTAATATGACATTGTGTAGTCAGTGGTGCTTATGGCCATATTACGAAGCATTCATCACTCTGTCTGACAGAGTGTGTTGTGACGTTGGCTGCTATCGTTTATCAAGTTAAAATGTGCTGATTCGTTCTTTTTTATTTGCTTAAAGGAGATTTTCTGCACAGTTACCTCATCTCATGTGTGACTTCAACTGAATTCAAGGTCAAGGTTATGATATTTTTTTCTGCATCTGTGAAATTAAAGTTAAGTTAAAGAAATTAAAGTAGGTGGAGTTGTTGTTTTTTTTTCCCTTTGTTGCAGCTTGAAAAGGAGGAGTGTGAAAAAGTGTTGAACCTCAGATTGTTTTCCCCCGCAGACGTGCTTGGCAATAGTGAGAGAAATGGGTTTGAGGTTTATTTATGGACATCAATATGAGCCCATGTGCGTCCCTCATTATGAAAACCATATGGGCAAGTTCAAATTCAATATGTCTCCATACTGTTTGCTTTCAGTGCCAGCGGTTTTTCGAATGCAAAATAAGTTAATTTAGTCGCAAGGAAACAAGATTAAGTTTTTAATTTTTTATGTTTTTTTTCTTTTTTTTCCTCCTTCAGTATTTTCAGTTATTGTTCACAGGAACAATAATAATGTTTTGTTGTTTGTCTTTTCCTGACAGCAACTCGACAAACTAGCATGGAACTTCTCTCTGTGAATTCAGGGTCTGAACAGGAAGAACCCTCATGATTTTCCTCTGAGTGTCCCCAACCTAACCTCTGCATATTCATGTACCCCCACCTGAGGTTATACTATATTTCTTTTAAATGGTTTCTCCCCAACACACACTGCAGTTTTTATGTCAAGAACTCAACATTTTTCACCAGGTTTCTCATCCACATTGTCAGCTTTGGTTCAGACTGAAATGACTCAACTTTTTTTTTTTTTGTTCGGATAAGATTGTCAGAAAATGTCATGAAAGACGTCATTTTGTTGTACAGTCACTCCCGGTTTCCAGAGGATGATTTCTACCAATTTTGGTAATCCTTCGACATGGACACGGAACACTTTTAGATAATCATTTAAATGAAAACAAACAAAATACCCAAAAGCAACCGTGATATATAGTGACTGCTGTATATAGTTCTACTACTGTGAACAGCAATTAGTCATAAAGGTGATGTAAGCACACTGTGATGCGTTTGAATGCACTCGTAAAACCTGACAGTCTCATCTCTTCAACCCCGACAGGTCGAGTACCCGGTCAGAGGGGAAATCGCTCTCTCATCCAGTGACCTCCAACTGCTGCTGCAAGTTGAACGCAATCAGTGAGTATTCCTCGGCTCCCGCCGCCTGCGCCGCCTGCGCCGCCTGCCACACCTTTAATAACCTGCCCTGAATTAACCGGGAGACTGTTGAGTGAATTTAGAGTGAGGTGATAATAGAGGGAGACGGGAGAAGAAGCTCCAATCATAGCTCTTCTGTCTCAGGGATGCCGTGATTGTTCTCAGCCCGTGCTTCACCGCAGGAGCTCAAGGTTACTCGCTGTCCCCTTATCCTGAATGCTTAGAAGTATTATTATCGATTTTTATATTATTTTACTGACTTTTTAAAAGCTTTCAATGGTCTTGCCCCTCATTGTGTCTCTGAACTTTTTAATTTGGTGTGCACCTGCCTGACAGCTTATGTCAATGAATGGGCCCCTGCTGCTCATTGTGAAATTTCAATATGTGACAAAAGGAGATGAAGCCTTTTGAGTCCCAACACTCTGGACCAATCACATCCCTATCTTCTTTTAAATCAAGTCTTTCAATCTTTATAAATTAGATTTGCACACATGTAGATTAGATTAGATTTGAGTTTGATGATGTGCAGTTGCATCATATTCCTCTTGTCGGGGTAGGAATCCCAGGGTACCTCATGATACATGGTCCACGATACCAATAATATCACGGTACAGAGATTCTGTGATGATCAATATATTGCACGACAACCCTATAGCGATACATCACGATATTTGTATGAAAAGTGAAACAAAACGTTAATGTGAAAAGTTAAAGTTAAATGATGAAATTTACCGGGTTACTTGAATGCATCTTAAACACGAGCTCTCACGCTGGAGTTTGTTTGGGTGGTGAATACGAATTTCCGCGCATTTCCCCGATTTTGTTTCATTGATATTGAAGGAAAATGATCTTGCAATGTATATTGTTAATAAATGATAGCCTATATAGCGCCCAGAGTGTTTGTAAATCTCTGGACGTCGCCTGACTTGGTTTGTTTACACCGCCATGTTGGCAGGAAAAGCCTCTGCAACGATCACATTCACTGTGGACTTCACATCTTTAGAGAAATGAATCAATATCCAGCAGCCGTGAAAACAATCTTCAACTTTCTGATAACATTTCCTCATCCTACTCCAGAGAATTCTTATATTCACCTTAATTATTGTTGTGTACCTGGTTTTAGAACTGTCTCCTTGGTTCTTTGATGATTTGTTTGCTTGTCCCTGATTGTTTTAGCATCCCGGGGCACAACAGCTCTCACAACTCTCTTTTTTATGAAAACAGCCGGTGAAGACACAAACTGTCTGACATATTACCTGCTATAATATATAAGCCACCTGTTATACTGTACAGTGTGTCCTTGAACAGCGTGGCTTCCTGCCAAAATGGTGTTGGAACTCTGGCCTGTTTTGGCTTTTGTTTCTGAAATATACAGTCTGCTCTGATTGATGTCACACAACAGGGATTATTGCCGTCCTCTTCCGAGCAGAACTTCATATTCTTCATTTTAGTTTCTCAATGATTAAGTTAATTATTCTTTATTTATTTTCCCTTCTCTTAAAGGGTGGTGCCCAGAGGAAACGTAATATTATTTATCTTTAATAGCCAGTAAGTTATACTGCCTCACTCACTCCAGGTTACTGTCCCAACAGGGGCATCTTTTTTCGAGATGCATCGTGTGTGTAAATCTCCCCGTTTCCTGCCTATATTTAAATCTGGAGTGCGCTTTTGTCACACACTGAATGTGGGTTTGCTGTGAAGCGGCGCCGCTCTGCAGGTGTTTGACTTCAGAGTGGATGAGCAACGTGTGTGCCGCGCTCCGGCACATTTCACTCTTTCTCTCAGACGCTGGCGGGCGGGCGAGCGAGAGTGCGTGCGTTGTGCGTGTATAGGATTTCAGTTGCCTGGAAACTGATTGATGAGTTGGAGTAAGTAGAGACGAATGGAAGGAGCTGACAATGACGGTTAAAAAGGGGGCCGGGAGAAGGGAAAAAAAAAAGAAAAAAGAACTCCCTGAGACAATGGTGGCACACATGACGCGGAAAGACGGTGATAAATGAGACGGAGAGGAGGCAGAAATGTACAGAGAGTTGGCTGCTGATGGTACAAACAGTCTGGGCCAGAGAGTCACAGTGTGTAATAGACTGCGCTGCCAGACTGTGTGTTTATTTGAAAGGAGCAGCTGAGTCCCAGCGAAGCGCTCAGAGTTTGGTCTGGACCAGCAAATGTAGGTCAGCGAAAGGGGGACATGCTCGGCTGAAGGAGGGTTTAGCGGTAACGTTACTGGAAACTAGAGTTTATTTTATGTCCGGGCCTCATCCTCTGGGACGAGGCTGGAACTCCGCCGTGACGTCCGAAAAGGCCAAGATCGTTATTGTTACACATATGGAAGGAGAAGGACAAAAATATGACTTCATTATTACAAATCAGCTCATTATTTGGGAGAAAACACAGCTGTGAAAGTCATTATTATCAACAAAAGAGGCCTTTTGTGTTACATTTGACCCAGAAATATCTTGTTACAAAGGAATTCTTTTACTTTCCAACTGCATCTACTTAAGCATGACATTTCACCTACTGTATAAAAAGTATCTTGTTTTTGAAACAAAAAATCCACTTTTAATGAAGTACGATCTAATTATCTAAGTGATAATTCATTTTCTTGCTGTGTTCAGTTATATTTAAGCCTATTAATAGTATTTAAACGGGGATAATCATAATGTTCAACTGTTTTTGTGTGACAAAATGATCTTAGACACAAAAGGGGATTTTATTAACTATAACATGTTTATGTTCATTGTAGTTTATCGTATACGTAATAGACAACATCATGTTTTTCAGTGGTGATGAGATGATTCCGACAATGTTTACTTTAAATGGGACAAAGCAAAGAGAACTAAGAAGAAGAAAAATGCAGAGCAAAGAGACAAAGTCAAACACACACTGGGAAAACAGAAAAGACAAATTGTTCCAGCAAAAACACACCAACTTTTAAGGGAAAAGTGAGAATACACTGAGGCACAAGTGAAAACATTAATAAACAGATGTGGGAAATTAAGGAAAAACAAGAGAGCAACAAATCTGAGCAGAAACACACGAAGGGAAGAAGAGAAGGAACAACATAAACTAAAACAGGATCGAGAATTGGACCAGATGCATGGGAACACACAAAAAATAAAACCAGCGCTAACATAAACCACCTGAAGTCGAAATAAAAATGCAGAATCCTGAGAAAATACAGAAAAACCTTAAACAAGGACAGGCCGCAAAGTTTATCTCTGTATTTCTTTCATCTTGGACCAAAAATTCATAATACGTGGAGCAAATTGCTGCACTGTGTACATTTGAATTATGAACGAATAAATGTTTGTCAGACCGTAATAAAGATTTAGAGTCGATACGTGTTAGCGTTTGTTTGCCTGCACAGTTCACCTCAGATTTTTCAACATCAGGACTTTGTTTAATTCCGTCTGTTGCTCAAACGTTTGCGACAGTAAGCGCCGTTATCATTCACGGCGAAGCAAAGAGGCAGCCGACCCGCCGCTGTGATGTATCCGTATTGATTGTGCGGCAGAGGAGACGTCGCTCTCTGTCTAACCCTGAGCCGTCAGTGTATTCTCTGAGGCTCTGTCGGTCCCGTTCGCTTTAATGGGAGGAAACTTCCAGGTCAAAGTCATTTCACGGGAGCAAATGCGGGCACTTAAACACAACGAGCCGGCCCGGTGTGTTTTTGTGCCGATGTGCTCAGGAAGTGATGAGAGCGATGAGGCAATGACACATATGACACATTATACAGCTCTAGCAGCTCTGTGCTTTTCCGTGAGAGATATAACCTGGTGCTTTTTTGTAGGGCTGAAGAATGTGGCCTACTGCAATTTTCAAATAGCAGGAGGTGCAAATATTTCAGAGGTTAAAAATACTTCAAAAATCCTGAAAACGTGCATTAATCTCCAACATTTAGCAAGGACATTTCTAAAATCTCAATATTTAACATCGATCGTGAGCCGAAACACAACCCGTTCAGCTGTGATTGCATTTCCCTTAGGAATAATACCAAAATAAGCAGCCTCTACTGTTCCATTTTTTGGAACACCAGCATAGGTTTGCCACTTGATCCCACTGTTGGACCACTTTTTTCTGACCGGAAACTGAAGTATATAAAGCACTCACTCTTCCACACCACACCCCATTGAGTGAAAATTAGTGTTTTTATCAAGATCTGCTGGTCTACTGCTGCCAAGTTTGTTAAGTTTGTGTCACTTTAGTAAATGCAAATGCAGGATTTCAAACTCCAAAGTAACACCACAAACACTTTTGAACCTCCTTATGTAGGCAGCAGTGGATCAGCAACTCCCTGGTTGCCCTGATGTAAAATCAATGCTTTTCTCTATGGAGTTTGGTGAGGGGGAGTGAGCGGTTTACAAAGCAACATAAACTACAGTTTTCCGAACATAATTGTCTGTCTAACGGCAAGATGAAGTGGCAAACTTAGACTCAAGGCGGTGTAGCTTTAATTAGACGAGCCTTCTGTTGGGATGGGGTGTGAATGGCTGTGTCACAACACACACAGATTGGAGAATAGATAGAGCAAGAGAGTGTGTGTGTGTGTGTGTGTGTGTGTGTGGTTGTTTGCAGAAGGCCGGCTGTGGTCAGACTGGACATGCCAAGTGCAGATATCTATAAAGTTAACTTATGAGTCATGTTTGTTCGTCATGGCGCTTGTTTATTTATCAGTCTGCTGTTTGCTGTGTTCCTGGTTGTGCTGTTCTTCTTCTTCAACGGAACACAATGTCAATTTCTTACAAATATTCTCCATATTAGAGGAAAATTGACCCCACATGGCAAATTGAGGTTTATTTCTGGTTGCAAAACATCCATTCCGCTGGCTAGTCGCAATTTTAGAGGCTTCAAAACCCGTGGTGATGTCACAACAGTTCCATAGCAACTTTTGCCAGCTGCTCACATAATCAAAGGCGTCAGCAAATATTGGTGCATGAGTCCACTTTCACATTTGGTGCTGAATAATTAGTCACTGATGAAGACAGTTCAATGTATAAACAATTACTCCCAGAAATTGACGGCTCACAAACAACGTTGCCTAGACCTTGTGTTTGCCTTTTATCTGTCTTGCTGTGTGACAGCGTGGATATGTAGTGTAGGTAATGTGTAGGTAGTAACATGACAACCGCTTTCTTTCTCTCCCTGACAAAGCTCACAAGGTGCTATTGGAAGCTTCAAAAGACAAGCAAAGGCTGCGAGCCTTGATTTCAGCTTGTTTTGTCATTGGTTCTAAGTTGACCTCATTTTTTTTTTCAGCATCTCTTTTTTTGTTTTTTTTTTTGAGGACAGGAAACGCACTGGGAACCGTTTCCCTGAGAAACATTAATCCAAGGAGAAGAAGCCTCTCATCGCTTGACGCCTTTTGAAGTGGAAAAAAACATGAAATACAGTTACACATAAAGCTCCACATTAGTGCGTGTCTTGTCTGTCACTGGCAGGCTCCCTCTCTTCTGCCAGAGTCTTGGAAACTCAAGGCGGTTTCAGGCTGTAATTTCATTTACGACATATCAGTGTTACAGTTACGGCATTGCGTTGCCTAGGCCAACACACCGGCTGATTTATTACTGTTTATATTCGGAACATTTGGTATTTATTCTGCTCAACAGATTGTGACACAGATGTGCATTCATCTCTTGTATATAATTCTTATTCTTCACTTCATGCCCTGGTTTTGTTTCCTATTCTTAGCTGGAGTATGTGTAACAAAACTTAATTTCCCCTCGAGGATTAACAAAGTATTTTTGTTTATGATTATGATTGTGAAAGCACATAACTACTGTCTAACTCACTCGTATATCTTAACCACTTCTCATAGACATATGATGATGTCAGATGGTATTAGGACCACAACGATTTTTCTGATTCTGATTCTTAAATGTGAATATTTTCTGGTTTCTTTGCTCCATTTTCTGACATTTTACGGCCCAAACAAGTACTCGATAAATCGCGAAAATCAACCACAGATGAATCGGTTATAAAAAATAATCACTTGTTGCAGCCCGAGTTGGTAGTCATGATGCCGTTACACAAAAACAGCAAACTCCATTCAAACTCAAGTCTTTTATTTGTATTTACTTTATTTATACTGCATGTTAAAACAGCCACCGTTGTATTGTCTTTTGTTTTAACGCACAATACGGACAAATTACACACAAACAGGTAAAATACACTATAAAATAATTTTAAATATAGGTCAAAACTGAATAAATAGAACATCAAAAGCAACAATTAAACTTACATCATGAAAAAAGAGAAGGTCTTACTCTTAAGGCTCAGTCTCACTAAGTGGTTGATGTAATCTTGTCTCAGCAAATGTATAATTAAACGGCGAAAACTAAGCGTCCTTTGTTGGGAAGAATATGTAATTAAGTGTGTGTGTGTGTGTGTATTGATTAAACAAGTGAAATGAATTACACAAGCATACATTATTAATGAAGAACCAATAGGTTTATCATTAGGTGTTAAATATTAATAGCATCAAAACAGTTGGGCATATCATTCAATTAGTTTGCGGTGGCGGCAGCAGCAGCTTTATCTAGTTCACACACACACACACACGTTTGTGCTTCAGTCATAGTGAGGACCCGTCTTAACACATTTTTCGAAAACGCTGCACTATTTCAGAAAACACTACATTTCAGAAAACACTACATTTCAGAAAACACTACATTTCAGAAAACACTACATTTCAGAAAACACTACATTTTAGAAAACACTACAACATTTTAGAAAACAATACAATATTTCAGAAAACGCCATAATATTTTAGTAAACAACGCTATTTCAGAAAACGCTACACTATTTCAGAAAACGCTACACTATTTCAGAAAACACTGCACTATTTCAGAAAACACTACATTTTAGAAAACACAATATTTTTTTAGAAAACAGTCATTTTTTAGAAAACACTACGGCATTTTAAAAAAACACTACAAAATTACAGAACACACTACATTTTAGAAAACACTGCAACATTTTAGAAAACACTTGTGAAATGTTGTAGTACATTGACATTCAGGGCCACCATAGTGCAGTGGTGGCAGCAGCAGCTTTATCTAGTTCTAGTTCACCCACTCACACACAAACATGTTTGCACCTCATTCATAGTGAGGACTCTCACAGACATACTGTAATGTCTTCTCTCGCCTCTTACCCTAACCCTGAAAACAGGTCTCAACCCTCGAAAAGCCCTTGATGTGAGGACCAGCCAAAAATGTCCTCAATTTGCCAAAAATGTCCTCCCTCCGTACGACGTTTGGTCCTCACAGAGCGACAAATACAAGAACAGACACACACGCGGCTCACGGTGTTGGCGTCGCGCACAAAAACCACATTCAATTTTGAATTGCAAATGTTTTTGTCGAGGGTTGGTGGATGAAGCGTGGAGTTCCCTTGTGTTAAGAAAAGCACTGATTATTGTGCCACCCTTGGATGACGCAGAATGTAAATGGCTTATATACAGTTACATGGCAGCCGCTGCACATGAGGGCCAGGCGGACCCTCGCAAGTGTTTCTAGTTGAGCTGACAAGGTGTTAATTAGCGCTCTAGTCCTCGGAGAGTCTCACTCCACAAAGGAAAGAGTTTAAAAGGCAATTTTTAAACACACTCCTGGCAGCCGCTTTTATCATCCCAGTTCCTCCATCGATTTTTCTTTTCTTTTTCTTTTTTTGCTCAGGAACTATTTTGTTTGAAGTTGGCTCGAGCTTGACAGTGTCTCCACTTTAATAGTGATTAAAATCAATAACGAGCTTTGTTCTGTTAAGCCGTTTTAATCCAGCTCAGGATGTCAACTCCGACGATGACTGGCAGCTCCGAGCCAGCAGCTTCCAGCGTCCTTTCTTTTTCTAATTTGGCGAAGGAAAATCCCCCCCCCACCAAAAAACAACACTGCTCAGATTTGGAGTCGCTTCAGCTGGCAGGATGAAGAGAGCGTAGTGTGAGAAAGACAGAGACACTGGCTCGGCTCGCTTACAGAGTAAACCTTTAGCGAGAGTTAGCTGTGAAGGTCAAACGGGGCGAAGATGTGGACGAGGTGAAGAGCGGACCGAGACAGGGAGCAGGTGGTGGAGTCGGAAAAAGACGGACCTGAAAACCCCTGCAGACTGCTGTTTCCTGTTTGCTGCGCTCTTAGGAAGTGCTGCTGCTGCTGGAGCAGCTGTGCAGCCTTGAAACTTTATATCTTTACCCTGCACTGATGTACAGTTGTGTAGCAGGACTTTGTAGAGTGATGGCTGTGCAGCTGTGGGAAGTGTGGTTCATCTTCAACCAGAAGGTCAGAGGTTTGATGGTCAAAGCAACACTTTTCAGAAAACACTATAATATTTTAGAAAACGCCGCAGCATTTTAGAAAACACCACTACAACACCCCGTTTTAGAAAACACTGCAATATTTCAGAAAACACTACATTTTAGAAAACGCCACAATATTTCAGAAAACACTACATTTTAGAAAACACTACAATATTTCAGAAAACACTACATTTTAGAAAACACTAACATTTTTAAAACACTACAACATTTTTGGAAACACTGAAACATTTGTGAAATGCTGTAGGACTTCTTGTGGCACATTTAGGGGCACCGTACGGGGCAATACACTGTATGAATGTGTTGTTTGCTACCGTCTGTCACTTTACATCACAGCTCACATCCAAATCACCTGTTCCACGTCTTCACACATGGACAACACACCACACAGCTTCACTCTGTCAGGAGGTTCTTAAAGTTATTAAAACAATTATTTTTTTTTTTTTATGTTTTAATTGCACTTAAAGCAAACGTCTATTTTCAACTTTAGGAAGTATTTACTCAAGCTTTGTCTGTTTTATTCGTTTTCCCCAGATCCATTTTCTGTATTTATTCTACTCACTGACTCACTGTGGGCGTGTGTAGTAGGCTAATACATGTTAACATTTTAGGCTAATGGCTGCCATGAAGACGACCCTTTTTTATTGACTCACACTGCAAAAAAAATGGTCTAACCACACAGTCCAAGGCCAATTTGTGTTCCGTGGCCTTTGCGACATCCCATCTTTGCACTCTCTTTCACTTCTCATGGTGGAATAATAATCAATGGTCAGGTTTTGTATGGACCTGCAGCTTCATTTTTATAATGTATTGTTCATGGCCAGGGTCATTTGTTCACTCCTGCATGGCTTAGATTTGAAAATAAAACTTCTAATTCTATCAGGTTTGTCTATTAATTTATCCAAGACGGCAAGTGTGTGCACAGTTATAATATTAGTTATATATAATCAATGCTGTCACGTTCATGTTTGAATGTTGTCACAAAGTAACATTAGGCAAACATTCTGGAAACCAAAAGATAACGTTCTGTAAAGGTTGAATGAAGGTTATGACAAAGTAATGTTAGGGGAAAGTTCTGGGAAACTTTTAGAGAACGTTTTCTAAAGGTTATAGAATAGTAACTTTAGGGGAAGGTTCTGGGAAACTTTTAGAGAACCTTTTCTAACGATTGTATGAAGGTTGTAGAAAAGTAACGTTAGGGGAACATTCGGGGTACCAAAAGAGAACATTCACTAAAGGTTGTATGAAGGTTGTGACAAAGTAACGTTGTGGAAACCTGAATGTGCAACCAAAAACTAACTAAGGGGAATGTTGGAAAACTTTCCATATCAACCACAGGAGAATCCGGGGGGAACCTTCCCATAACCAAAAGGTAACGTTCTGGGAACCAAAAATTGTTAGCTGGGGTTGCCATTTAAAAATGATAATTGTGATAATGATTATAAAACAGTGCATTTGTATGTAACTAAAAGGTCTGAAAAGACCATTGATTTTCTGCTAATAGATGGTAGGGGAGTGGAGACAACTGCCAATCTCCCCACAACAAGACATCCTGTATAGTTGCACTTTAAGTCCTTGTAAATAGATAAAGAATATGACTTCACAGGAAAATGAAGAAGCCGAACACACACACAGGCACAGTTTACATGTGTGTGCGTGTGTGAACAGGAAGCCGATTGTTTACCCAGTAGTTGTTGCTGAGTTGCAGAAAACACAACGTGCAGGATGCAGCAGTTGTGCAATGTAAAATGAAGAAGTTCCGTTCAGGACACGATAATGAGGCGGAGCTGTTATTGCCAGTAAGTGGTGACAGTTCTTTTCATGCTTTGCCGGGACTCAGATCACGACTAATATAAATAAATCAATCAGAAAGTGAATGTCAGTGACTGTGTCGCCATTTCCAAACAAGCCGTTTCTGCTCACCCAGACCAAAATATCAACCTATTTCTTAGTTTTAGGTGCTTAAAAAATCCTGGAGTAGGATGAATGTTAGACGGAAAGGTCACAAAAGTGATGCAATTTAAAACTAAAATGTATAAATATGGATGTAGCCTTACACGTAGGAATAGGAATGATGCAACTGTGTGTGAAATGTCAACTCTCCCCTCCACGAGGAGAAGCTCAAAGCTTCCTGCACTGATTCGTTTCCTTATGTCACTTTACCGTCTTGAATTTCAGGATGTATAAGCTCCCGCTGCTAAAAGTGCACCTTACTCACTTATGGCCGACTGATCACATGCCGAAAACTGTTTATTTTACGTCAAAAATAAAGTCTGGTGAGTGTTAAACCCGACACGACCACATTTGATGCCGGTGTGAGATCATGTAGATGAGAGTCTTTTTATCGCTCCTTTTGTTTTCAGAGGAAACGATTGACCTTGATCTTGTGGCAGGGGTTGAGGGGGTGGCGGGTCGGGGGAGGGGGTGGGGATTTGACGGCTACACCACTTCACAGGTTGGTGACGGGCCATGAACAGACGTTGGGGCCAATTAGAGCCGATGTGACAATCATGGAGGCTTTTTGGTTGTCGCCGTGTCAGATTGAGGTTAAAGCTCATGTCAGCCCTCCAACCTGTTTCACCTCCGTTTTTAAGTCTTCAGCCACATATTCGCCTAATTTCATTTGTGCCAAGAGGTAAAACTAGTGTTGGATTTTGCTCATTGATTGCAAGATTCTACCTCTACTATACGATTAAGACTTTAAGTTATCTTGGAAAATGGGGCAGAAGCACAAACATTTTTAGATAATTCTACAGCCATAAAATCAAAATAAATCCAGGCCGGATTATCATAACGGTCATAAGAGGGTTAAATCTTGTGAGCTCCAAAAACAAGAAGAAGATGCTGACGACAGCTATGCAAGAGCAAGATGTGGTGCTGTGACATCATTTTCCCAAAAATGCCATATTGGTTGGCTACACAAAAATGTCCCATCATAAGACTTTTAACGTCAGTAAACATTGGAGTTAAAGGAGTTCAAGGTCTCAAATGTCTTCCTCAATACATCCTGATGTCATTTTTCTGAATTCTGCTCCCGTTTGGAGGAAAATAGATGACAAACTATGGCACATAGGAGTTGGACACCAGTGTGATTGACGGCTGGTAGCGTCCATCATGAGCCTGGTTGCAGGTGACACCTTCTCGTGGGCGACATCACGTCTTGGGCTGCCAACAACGGTTATTTTTGCGATCAGTCAATTAGTAGTTTGGTCCAAAAGAGAAATTAGGAAAAATGTTTGTTGAAGTTCTCAACTGTCAGTTAATCAGTTAAATAATCTTTTTGCTATACAGCGCAAAGAAACCAGAGAAACTTCTTTTATTTACTAACAGATTTTCAAAATAGTTTCTTTTATTTTGGTCATAGATTGGTCATCGTGCTGATATGATGTCATGCTATCGAGGCTGTGTTCACGATCAGGGTTTTACTGATCAAAACCATATTGTCACAGTTTGTTTGGAATTGAGATTTGACCTGAAAGAGCCTCCAAGGCAGCGCAGAGCGCAGAGAAGCGGCACAGCTGAAGATAATGGCTTTATCACTGTGTGAATCAGCTTCCACAGTCATTGGACCCATTGTTTACACGGACCTTATTGATTAATTGCGCATACATAATCATAGACTATCGGTCGCACGCCGTAAAACATCAAATCAATCCCGTAAATGACTAATCATTCGGCGTTGCCGCGCGTTGCTCGCGGAGCAGCCGCCGTGCGTTTCATTGATTGAGTTAAATTGTCTGCTGCAGTGTGTAATCCTCCTCTGTGGGCCTCATGTGTCAGCTCTGCTTTCCAGATGTTTCTTTAAAGACCAGGGAGAGCTGCATAAATTCTGCCAAGTTGATTTATTTATTTTTCTTCTCCTCTCCCAGACGTTATCAATTTGGTTCGTGTCATACCCGGGCTGTGGAGGCTGTAATTACAATTAAAGTGTTTACACTGGCTGTACGGTGAACAATGAAAGGGCTCGCGGTGTTTCTGTGATGATGCCGCACCTGCGAACCCGTGAAACCTCGCTCCGATCGTTCCTCTGTTGCCTCATCAGCGCCGCTCTCACTCGCTCCGTGCACAGACGTGATGAATGTCCTCTCCCGGGCTCTGCTGTGTTTGAGGCTCTGCACACTATGCTCATTTCAGAAAAGCACAAAACCTCAATTACACCTTTTCTCTTCCTTTTTTGTTGTTGTTCCTTCCTCATTAGGCCTGCAGCCAGTTTTCCTTTCATGAGGATGTGTACAGGTCTCTTAGTCCCCCACAAGGAAACAGAATTAATACTTGGCCTTAATTGAACTTAGGTCATGGCAGGTTTTGGAACGTGTCCTTATGATTCATTGTGTTATGATTATGCAAAAGTGGCTTTTAGTCTTATTTATGGCTATTAAGAAGCAGGGAGGTTTTTCTCCAGAATTAGTTATGAGTAAGTATTCTCAAGAACAGAAAGGGGGGAATAGAAAATAAATGATTATTTTAAAATGGATAGCTTTTAAAGCGGCACACTGGCTGGTTGATTTCCGGCCTGTTAAGCACTTGTTTCATTTTCATTTCCTTATCACACTCTATATAAGTAGCTGTGGCTGGCAGTAAAACATTTACAGGTACAGGAAGTAACAGTTTCTGTAACAGCCTAACAAAAATATCCCATTTAGCCAATTTTGCCATTGTATCTCACTGTTATTGAGCCTTTTTTGTCTGGAAAGTGAAGGTTTGACACCACACTCCATAGAGAAAATCAAGTTCAGGAATGGAAAACATACAAAAGTAGCTGGGGAGTGTGGAGCTCTGATAAGCATAAGCACTTAGCTACCACTCAACAAACTACACCGCCGATAGAGTCGTCGTACCGTGGTGCGCGGCACTTCTGCCCCCCAGTAATGGTCTTAATTCTTCCTTTATGAGGTCTTAAAAGTCATTAAAATTGCTTCTAAATAAGGTCACAGCATTCGTACCAGTTTGTGAAACGAGTGCTTGCAGCGGAGACCTAGACTTTACCCAGCAACAAGAAATACTACAGTATTTTCTGATTGGCTGATAGGTTGCTATTTCAAGACAGCTGTATATGATTCGCAGAGCAGTCTGCTTTCGTATCGTCCATTCATAGATGACTAATTTAAACAGTATGTTCACTCTTTAAAACCCTTTAACACCGAGCGTATCACATTTGACACCTTACACATTACCGTCATTACATGGCAGTTTGTGCTATAGGAAAATGATGGTTATTTCACTCCGCTTCTTTGTGAGAAGAGAGTTGGAAAAACGCCTGTGAATAGTTTCCCTTTTTTGCCTGTTTTTGGACAGTGAGACTGTTTCATACTGTTCAAATTTTTTAAAGTTGTTAATACACTATTTTAACATACAGTAAATTGTAAATAACTGCCAGATATTGAAAGTTATTCTGGAAAAAAATATGGCAACAGCACTTACTCACAGGACATTTTCTGTCCCTTTTATGGTTAAAATAAGTCAAGAAAAAGGCCACGGACATTTAGAGGCTGCGGCGTTTAAGGGTTAAAGATACAGTATGTTCACTCTTGAACTGTGTGTGTCACTTTTTTTGATGCGCTCACTCTTTCACGCCAGAGTCCATTGAAGCTGTCGTCCGACACCCGTTAGCCGTGATATAGTAACCGTATATATCACGGCCAGTCAGGAGGTAGTGCTTAGGTGACATATGGCAAAACAAATACTGCTGAGGAAGTGTGTGTGTGTGTGTGTGTGTGTGTGTGTGTTTTCTTCAGTAGGGTAATGTGTCACCTCCCCCCTTCTCTCTCTGTTGTCTCTCTGCCAGCTCTTGGCAGTGGTTCATTTGCAGACATAACTAACAGCTGTCCGACCTCTCAGGCTTGTTGTGTTGTTTCAGCGAGCCAATAAAAAGGCAGCATTTACAACAGAGCTAAAGCACATTAAGCAGCGCAATCACACTGAAACACTGAACACACTTAGAGTTTCGGCACTTTATAAATTGCAAATGACCCAGTTTTTTTTGTTGTTGTTGTTTTTTTTTCCTCCTGTGATTTTCTATTTCTCTAATAGCCTGCAGTTCGGCATTAAGTTGGAGTGTTGTGGATGAGGTCATTACTCTTCCGCGGCCTCTATTGATCCACCGTCCAAGGGCACGTTATTAAAAATCAACACCAGAATTAAACCTGCTGAAAAAGATGTAATCCCAGTCCACAGATCATCCCACAGCTTACACCACAAATTTACAGCTATAGTGTTCCTGTTTTCTTATTTTTTATTAAAATGATTAATATTATTCATTCCTTCAGGCTACTTTTTTATAGACCAGAGGTCTTAAACTTGTGGCCCGTGGACCCATGCGGCCTGCCACTTAATATCAAGTGATAATGAGTTATTTCTGTTAGATTGATTTTGCATCATACAATAAATACATGTATATCAAAACAAACACTTATGTTGAAATGATGTGAAATAGAATGATAAATATTGTTGTTTCTTTATATTTTTATAGTTTGAGACCCCTGTTGTAGATTCATTTGTACTAATACATATTTAAAATGTTTTTTATTACCTTTTTGAATCTTGCGTCTGGCAAATATTACAAAAATCGAACACTAAAACTAATACAAACTAAACAGAACTTAGCATTTACAACAAATTAAAACTAATAAAAACTCTAAAACTGAATTAAAACAAACACATTTTAAAAACAAAAAGCCAAAACTAAATAAAGAATAACGCTTGGAGTTGGAGTTTAGAATATTCAAATATTCAAATAGCATTTTTGAGAGAAATGCCCGTTTTGCATGAACAGGAAATTAAATAAGAACCCCACACAGAGGAGAGTGAATGTAACACAGGACGTGAGACAAAGCCAGGTGAACCATGACCTCATGAAAACACAGAGCTGCCACTTCAGAAAACTGAGTTGTGGTGGAGTCGCTGACCCTCAAAACATGTTGTGCAGCTTCCTCTTCTCCAAACTCAAGGAGAACAGAGATTGGGAAAGTCAAGATGTTACCAAACAAATGTCATATGCAAAGGAGAAGCTGGAGAGGGCCGTGTTTCATAAGTCCTCAGAGTGAGAGCAGGTGCAGCCTGAGGAAGTGCTTTCTGTCCCTGACTTTTGCCTCTGAAAGTCATATCACAACATGATAAATGACAAATAATAAAATAGACGTGTTTTAGGTGGTTTACACCGGGCGTCCTGCTGCATCTGAAAAACAAACACTTAGATGGTAAAAAAAAAACCTTCCAGTGATACTGTATTGACAGTGCGACAACAGAAGAGCGTCATCCAGGACAAGGATTCTGTCTGAGCTCTGCATAATTCCACATTTGCTGTATGTTAATGAGGCGACAGCTGCGTCAACTGTAGGTTCACTGTCAGAGCGTCCTCTGCAACAAAATCTGCCCTGATTGGGGGGGGGGAGAAGAAAAAAAAGAGAAGTAGAATTGTGTGACTATGAATAGATGCAGGAGAATATCAATGCCACTGCCAGAGAAGAACCGCTCATCAAAAAATAAGTTTCTCTAGATCAGTGTTTCCCCCAACTTTTCACAGGGAACCACAAAACAATCACGACCCAATTCAAGATATAAAATTATAAAGTTTTTGACTATCTTTTGACACCCACTCTTTATTTTGAATGAGTAAATGAATGTGTTATTGACATTGAATTTAGGGGCGGAGCAATGAATCGAAATTTGATCAACATTGCAGTAGGAGTGATATTTGTTCAAGCCAAACGTGTGTGTCAAATGACCATTTTTAGATGAATTATCGTCTCGATCTAGTGGCTTCTGATTCATAAGGGTCCAGTGTGGACGAGTCAGTGACATCTACTGGTGAGACTGTAGATTGCAACAAATGGATTCCTCCGCTCAATCCTCCCTTTCCCCCCAGATGTGTAGTGGCCTTTCTTCTTTTACATATTAAGAACACCAATGTTGTCGCTTGTTTGTAAGATGGCGACCTATGTGAAGCCAATACATATACAACGCTTTTTCTGAAATTACAAGCTACACTTTGTAAAAAAATAAATCTTTCCTTTATACAAACACACTTATGAGACATTTTAACCTGGTCATTTCTGCTGCAAACAGTAGAGATAGGTAAATAAATTAGAAATTGGTCTTGAAAACTGGTAATGTGGTAATAATTAATCCTGTAATCATTTAATTCCCAACTATACTTTTGTTGTTATACAGCCACAGTGTCTTGGAAACCTAAAGACAGTCCAATGTTTGAAAAAAAAAAAAAAAGCCTGGATCATAAAACACTGAGCCAAATTATTCTGTGAAAGAAAAAAAGAAAAAAGCAGTGAGAAGTTCAGAGCTATGACTGTGTTTCCAGGAACCTTAACAAGATGCTGCTGGGTGAGCGGAGCTTAGTATAATACACTATCTGATGGCTCGACCTAATGGGCTTCTAAATTAGTTTTGAGCTATAAAGAGGGAATATTTTGAAAATGTGTGGAAACGTCTGAACCTTTTTAAAAAACTCCTCCAACAAAATCCTCCTTTTTTTTCAAGTTTCAAACAAAGGACAAACTGTCCTTCCACCAAATAGAGTTGATGAAGTTTCAAGGGTTACATCGGTATGAATGTAGGGGGGGGGCCCTGAATCAAATTCAGCTTAGGGCCGGTCCTGGCTGTCATTGTGTCATTGTGACATAAAGTTTCAGCTGCTCTAAAATGTTTAATACGTTTGCTCCAGAACACTTTACAATAGTAAAATAGGCTCAATCAATGAAGCTCAACCAGTACTTAAAGATGGACGAGCTAAACTGCCACTCTTCAATCTTATGGGGGGGAAATTAAGTCATTCCTTAAGTGTTTCTTTAAAGTTTTAAACCCAAGAGTTGTACGTTTTCAACGACGTCTACATCCCTCATGGTTTGACAGGCAGGCAGCTAAAAAAAAACCAGTGTCATGAAGTCTCTCTGTCGATATGTAATAACAATAATAATAATAATAGCGCGCAGTGATTTATCAGTGACAGATGTGGACCGTGCTGCGTCCGGGTCTGGATCTGCACCCGGAGTCGGGCCTGTTAGTGACCTCGTCCTGAAACTGATGAGAGTCTGCAGACGCTAGTGATTGAACAGCTGTCATGACTGATGACGGAAAACACAGAGAAAAGAGGGCGTTTATTTTTGAGCTGCTTCCGTCCAAGGTTTGTGCTTCATTATCGTCGTCAGAAACTACAGTTTTCATTTTCTTTCTTTCTTTCTTTTCTTTTCTTTTCTTTTTTTTTGTAAGTATCAACCAGATGTGTCCTCATGAGACTTTACTGCAGTTTTAAAGTAAATCAAGATATTCAGGCGTGCCTTTTTTCGGACGAGCGATAAAACCCCTTAAGTTCTCCACCGCAATAATCTGGTCAGAAACTGAATTAGTCCAACGTCATGGTTTGTAATCGATTAACTAAAAATACCAAGTGAAAATGAACAGAAATGAGAAGAAATTAAAACCTTATATGACTTAGTAAGGGATTTATATGAAAACCACACCCACAAAATACACAGTAGGTGAAATGGCAGACTTTTAAAGCTCCAGTATGTAACTGCTGTTACACTGTTAGTGTCGTTACCTTCCATGCTGCCTCGCTCGTGATTCAGAGAACCGACCGGGGTTAATTCCTTAACCTAAAGTTTTTTTTTCACACTCCTTTAACCTTACACACGTTCCAGAGAACTGAGGTTAAATCCTTAAACTAAAGTTCTCTTTCAACTGTCCTTTTACCTCTCTGTGTTTCAGAGAACTTAGGTTAGCAAAAATGCTTACCCCTCACTCATGTTTCGGAGAACCTGGAGATTATTCCTTAACCTAAAGTTTGCAGCCATCACTCTGTGTCTCCACAGACATGAAAACCAAACACCACAGTACTGAGAGAAACACATTTTTTTCACATTGAAAAGTTACCTACTACAGCTTTAAAAACCACCACGACCAAGAACAAATATCATCTTCAGTGTCCACAGTAAAGTCTGTAATTACTTTTGTCCTTCAGTCAACACTGCATGTGTTCACAGTCGATTAGTGACAACTGCACAAAGGTGTAAACAGTGATTTTCCCTTCCAGCTTTATAAAAACAGATTATTTGTCTCAGCCGCCGCCCCACCCCCACCCCGCCAGAGGTTTCTGGTGAACCTCATCCTTCCACACCTTCACCAGACCGCCACAGCTGCGGCTGTTTCACAGAAACGAGGCGTCGCCGCCGAGCAACAGTGCGCAGCCCCGGAGCGTTGCCGCTTCCTGCCGCATGAAAAACAACGGCAAGTCAACGGCGACGCCCCTCAGAGTTCAATTCACACTTCCTTTCTGCCTCAAAGACATGATTTCATGGTTCACTGGCAACATCACGTCCTGTTCACACCTGCCTTTTGATTCTTTATGCTTCTAAATGTGAAGGAACACAAACGGATTTCTGGTTTTATGGACAGTCATGTGATCAAGCTACTTCTTCCACACAGACCAGCACTTGTGTGCAGCTTCTCTGATTATACCACGGGTTGCCAGATACTCGACAGCCTTTGCCTTCGCTGTCGAGACGACCACGATGGTTCCCAACCTGGCAGCCACGACTGTGATACAAATCCAAGAAATCGCTGCACCTGATGCAAAGAAATCACAGCTGTTGTTAATAATGAGTCAGTTATTTTTAGATGGTTTTTTTTGGATGGATTAATTTACAATCCTCTGCTACAGGTGCTGGTGGAGATATTAGAGCTTTTATTTACTGTTTCCCTATCAAAAGAACCAGGGAAACATGGTGGAAGTAGTTTGTCCAATGTTCTTCATCTTTACTTTGAAAAGCTGGATATTTACATGTGTCCTATGAAGTTCCTTCATATGTGCCAAACACCTGCCCTTCAGTAAAGATGTAGCAGGTTAAAGGAATTCCTTCTTTCCTTGTTTTAAATTCCTAACACTCTCTGCGTTCAAGGACTTAAACAGAATCTGATTAAAGCCAGAAACCTTTTCTCACTTCCTGAAAAGTGTCTCCCGTAGAAACACAAGGTTTTTCCACCTGCGGTGATAATCGCCGCTCCCTGGCAACTGTGATCTCTGTTGTCAGCCGCGTTACGTTTAACCCATCTTCACGTGCGCTTTATCAGCGAACCGGAAAATGTAGCCGGATCCCTGGGATACAATCACCATGGATACTATCAAAAGACACGTCATCCTTTTCCCATCCTTTAAAATCCATTCTGTATGGAGCCATCAAGAGCTGCAGTGTGCTACAGCACAGATAAGGGTAGCGCCACATTTTCTGTCTCTGTGGTTTGTGGCTGCAGGAGGCAAAAGTCAGCATCATCTCTTTTTTCTTGTTTTTTATCCCCTGGACAAAGAAGCTTTTAGGCAGCAGCAACTTTTATAGCTCTGGAGCGTGACTCAGTTGAGAGAATCCTACGAGGAAGCCTCATTTGAGAGCATCTACACCTCAAGCACTGGCTGTAGTTAACATTCAGCAGGTGATGGTTCCATTCCGCTCACTCAGGACAATAATGACGAGCTTTGCTTCAATGGAGTCGTTCAGCGACTCGGGTATTCCCTGTTTTCCTATTAAGTCTCCCTGCCGCTCGTGGGCCCCGCGTGTTGAATTAAACCTCCTCCGGCAGCAGAATATCCCAGTCATTCGCTATCAGTCATCTCCATGTGATGTGTTCGTCTCCACGGCGACACAATGCTGCCTTTATTCAGTGTTTGCTCATGAGGTCTGGTGGTCACAGCCTGTTTGTGTCACATTTGGAGGGGAGACAACGGTGCGGTCTGTGTGTCGTCGTCTGTTGACTGCGTTTGTTTTCCGCAGAGAGAAAACACAGCAAGTATAAACACGAGCGAATGACCCCAGAGTCGGCGTGACACAAAAATCTCCACACACAATCTCAATATTATTTTTGCACATTTGGCTCCAGAGCGGCACAAACATAATTTTTTTCTTTCTGTTTGAATGAAACCAAAGCCTGGAGAGTGTAAAGTGAAGCCCAGGAAGAAGGATGGAAGTAGCAGTTAGCCACCAGGGGGCAATGCTTCTTCTAATTTAGAAGGAAGTATATGAGGAAATAACCTTTAATTCTCACTTGATTTATAGCATCAGTAAACATATTCTTGAGGAGTTGATCTGGCTTCACATAAAGCTGAAACTATCGATTATTTCCTCGATTGATTTAGTAGCTGTTTGGTCCATAAAATCAGCGTTCTAGCTAGCACATGGTAGCGCATCGGCCCGTTATGCTAATTTTAACGGTATTTACATTCAGCCACAAAACTCACAACACCAGCACCTCGTAACATCTCCCACCCTAAGTTTCCCCCAAAAGTTATCAAATCACTGCATCGCAACTGCCAGGCCCACGGAAACCATCCCCAGCAGCGCTTTTGTGACGTTAGCATATACGCTAACCATATTTGGAAGCCCGGGCCACCTGGACTGCCAGTCGCTGAGGTGTATCAATTTCAACAAAGGTATAAAAGTTACCCATCAACAATATATGGTGTAAAAAGTACACACACTTTGTTGTCACAAGTAGTTGGTGATTAATTTAGTATTTGATAAATGATTGATCGATCATTGCAGCCATACTCACATGCAAGCAGTTGACTGAAATGAATGAAGCACTATCAAGAGTTGCAGAATTGCATTGTGGGTTCTGTGCTTAGCTTTGTTTCACAGAAACTGAGAAATGGCCAACTTTCCAAACCCCAAAAGCCTCAAGCCGTAAGACTACGTCTGGGTCCGACACAAGCCCTACATGTTGCCGTGGTTACTGCTCGTGTTTCTTACCTTTTTAAATATACACGTAGACGTACTGTAAGTATGGCAACGCAATTTTAAAAACATTTTTCCAAATTGCTTCTTGGGCCCTTTTTGGCTCAAATATCCGACATTTGCCAACCAGTCAGAATCCAAAAAAGACGATGGTACATTTTGACACAAACTCACACATGGAGCTGTGTGTATCCGCGTATCCTCTCCGCTTCCTCGTTAGAGCAAATTACATCAACGCACCAAAGCCAGGCAGACTTGTCTGTTTGCCTTTCTGCCTTGAAAAGAGACCACACTGTTATTCTTGAAAGTAGCGCAGCTTTTTGACCCCGGCTTTACTTTGCAGCTGATGCTCAGATGAAAAGAAAAAGAGAAAAAAAGAAAATGGTGTGTTTCTGTAATTATTCACTATCGGAGCTCCTGATGAGTTGTTCCACATCCACCGGCGCTGCTTTTTAATGAGTATTTGTGGTAAACAGTTGTGCTTAATGCAGTCTGTGGCAGAGTGATGTGTGTTCACCGTCTCCCTTACAGAGCTTTGAATTCAGAAAACACAGGACCTAACCCCAAGAGTCACATCACATCATTACCACGCGGCTTTTAAAATTGTAATATCTGATTTTGTTTGTCAGGATTTTTGCGCCTTGCACGAATCAAGGCATAAATGTGTCCCACCAAACAAAAATAATCCAATAAATGCAAACTAAAACAAGGAAAAATGTAAGCATACATGTGTCTAAACAACATTTCTACATAAATAATGAAAATTAGTTTAATTCCTCGACAATATATTCACATCACAGGTATATAAACGCCTCAGATTATACACTCAAACCTTCTGATTTTGAAGTAGAAAAAAAAAAAAGTCAATTTAAAAGAAAGAACAGTGTGATTATACATGTATCTAAATAACATTTGTACATAAATAATATACATTTATATAATTCCTTGACAATATATGCACAGGTACCTATTTGGAAAAAAGAGATAAAAACAATTTAAAAGGAGGAACAAATGCAAATACACATGTCTAAATAAAATCTGTACATGAATAAAGCTAATTTATGGACAATAAATGCACATAACAGGTACATAAAGCTACAGATTATACAGTCACACCTTCTATTGTGTTCTACCATATTTTATGGGAAGAAAAGATTTAAACAAATTTAAAGAGGGAACAGTGGAAATATACATGTGTCTAAATATCATTTGTACATAAATAATGTAAATGAAGCACATTTATGGACTGTATTTGCACAGATTATAGGGTCATCCCTTCTGTTTTACCAAATAAATTATGAATTTCTACTATATTTTAAAGAAAAAAAGATAGACGCAAATGAAAAGGAACAGTGCAAATATACATGTGTCTAAATAAAACCAGTACATAAATAAAGCTAATTTATGGACAGTATATGCACACTACAGGCGCCCAAAAGCTTCGGATTATGCCCGTCACAGCCCCTGTGTTTTCTCAAGGATGTACGAATCTGAACCATATTTTTAAGGAATGTCTCCGACATGGTTAGTTAATTTTACACCAACTATAAAAGTCATTTTTCTTACGGTGAAGGATTTTATGTCTCCTGTTCGTCCAAGCGCTACGAGACAAGTGTGAACCTGAGAAATGCTCCGTCATGTTGACCAGAATCAACAAGCATTTTGTGTCGCGCGACACTTCCATGACGCCTGACCGCTACACCGACAGGATGATGCATTCAAACACATAATCGATTGAAGTGTTTCTATTGGAATTTATGAGGTCAGAGACACTCGTGTTGCACAAGAAGACCTGGCTCACAATCTCTGTTCCAGTTCCTCCCAAAAGTTCCTCGATGGGGTCAGGGTTCTGTGCAGGTCAGTCAAGTTCTTCCACACCAAACTCAAACCACGTCTTTATAGTCCTTGCTTTGTGCACTGGGACACAGTCATGTTGGAACAGAAAAGGGTCTTCTTCAAACTGTTGCAAAACAAAGCTGGAAGCGTAGCATTGTCCAAAAATGTCTTGGTATGCTGAAGTCTTAAGATTGATGACGGAGACAATGTTTGGGATTCATCGTTGGAGATAAAGGGCCGAGGCCAAAGCCTGAGTAGCCCCCTTTGCACCGACATTTCCAGGAATCTTTACGACCAGGAACTTATTTACCGCTAATCTGTGTGGTTTGCGTTTAGCACCGCACCGCAGAGTTCCAGAAGACGACGCTCAACTTTCTTTATCACCGACCGAAGTCCCGCTAAACCCGCTCAACAGCAAATACGCTCAAAAGAGCCTGGACCTCGTCGTCCGTCCACTTGTCGTACGTCCTTTTCTTTTGCTCCATATACCGTATCTCTGTAAAGGTTTTGTTTAAAGGCGACATAGAATGCTTGTATCACACACATATGTTAGTTATGGAGGTCTACTTACAGGTACCTGGAAGTGACGTAATAGATAGGCCAGCTCTCAGATACACAGCTCCCCCTCTGGCACGGTGGATGCTCTGCATCTCAGCAGCTACAACAAGAGTAGTTCTTCTTCTGCGGTTGAATGTACGCAACCGGATGTGCCCGGAATAGTGCCCGCACCAGGAGGCGCTACAGTGTTGAGAGGAGTGGTAATGACGCAGATACACACACACAAACGCAGCGTTAATTGGAGCTTCCGGTCTATGCCGCCTTTAAAGGTGGGTTACAGACACACTGTTCCAACAATCAGCATTTCTCAGTATCAGAAAAGTCTCTAGTCACGCGTAGGTAATTCTTTGGGTGAAAGTTTGGGGGCTAGGGAAAGGTTTTTGTCCAAATAATGCACGTATATATTTCTATTCTCTTCTCCACCATAGGTCATTTGTTCCGTACAAATGATGTTTTACACGCCGCGTGACATTTCGTCCGACCTCTGCTCAGCTGTCCGTCTTAAACATGCACAGACCGGCTCCACTGCTCAGGTTTGACCTTCCACGCGGTGTTTGCAGTGGTTTCGGCCGCCTGCAACGTCTTCCTGCGTGCTCGTGTTCACTTCTGCCTTCAGAATAAAGAGCTAGCTTTCTCCTGATAAAGGGCCTGTTTTGTTTACAACCCGTCGGATCATTTGACTGCCTCGTAGATCTGTTTTAGGGACGTGTCACCGTGTCTCAGCGTTTTCCTCTGCCAAGTACAGTGCTTTAAGAACTGATGGCACTGTACTGACATTTACACCGAGGCGGTGCAGATGTTACCAGGCGTTAACTGTAACAGTAAGTCTTTTTCAAGTAGAGACGTTCTTGTATTTGAATTAAGAATGATGAAGTTCTATGACGAGCTGACCCATGCGACCGCGGAACACTCTTACTACTATATTAAGAGTGTGTTTGCCTCTTTATCGCACTATTACACCGTTTCAAACATCTGCCACTGAAGTTCAGGAACTGCACCAAAGTCTGTAGAGAAAATCAGCAAGTATACCTCGCGGATTATGGAGGTGGTTGTTGTTGACTGCTGCCGCATTTGGTCAGTATTTGTCACTCCGGTACAACCAAACGTAGGATTTTTTAACACCAAAGTTGGAAAACAGTACATATTGACTCACTGATGGAGGCAGCAGTGGATGAAAATACTCCTGCACGCTCTTATCTACAATCGCTGATTTTCTCTATGGACTTCAGTGTGAGGAGTGGGCGCTTTACTAAGCAACTCATGTCTCCATAAAAACACATCGTGTGGCAACATGAATACACAGACTTTTGAACTGGTCTTGAAATGTGTTTTGCAGCTGTGACATAATACGTGTTGTGTCAAAAACAAACACATTTAAGGAGAAAATGCATTCTTCAAACTAAACTGATTGCACAGTTTTTGTGAGATGGAGTTTAACTGATAAAGAATAATCATTCTTGGAGCTGAACTTTAGTGTTGAAAACCCAGTTCAATAAAGCTTGTTTGCTTCAGTTTCAAAAGCGCACCGATCATCGCTTCCTCACAAATGTCATTTTCCCATACAAGGACGTGATCACTGCGGGATCGCACTCTCGCCAGCGTTTGCTCAGCTTTTTTTCTTTTTGCAAAGGAGTTCATCCTCAGCCTTTGGCAGCTTTTTAATTAAGAAATAGGAGACATTTGACTGCGATCTTTGTTTCCGCGCCGTCCTGACAGCATGAAAGACGGCGGCCTGCCATGCAAAGCCGATCTGCTTCCTCTCCATTCTCCCCTTTGATGAAAGCGAACGCCGTGTAAATACTGGCCCTAATAAGACGGAGTTGGATTTCGCACACCGCATTCTGCGGACGAGCTTCGATTGAATTGACTTCAGAGTATTGCCGCGTAACGCCGTCTTTTTTTTCTTATTCTTTTTTTACACGGCAGAGCAAATTGTCTCGAGTAAAAAGGGTGAGAAAGCCGGATTATGTTCCATTACAATTCCACTCAATGAATAATACAAAAGGGCCCCCGGGACCGAATGGAGATTCATCTCATCTTTTTCGAGTCCGACTTCCATTTTTCCATTTTTTTGCTTAGGGATCTGCTGCTGTGTTTCTGCCGCCTGGTCAGTAACTCAGCCACACACAGAGGCAGAATAAGTGTCCTCGTGCCACTGATCCGTATATCTGTTTAAGCTGAAGCGTTCGTCCAGGGACGCCGTGGCATTTGACGGCCGACTCCTTCATTCCCACACATGACAAATGTCACCGTTTCCTCCTGCAGGCTAAAATGGAGCCTGTGCGCGTTTCAGTAGCACGGTGACCTTTTTTACAGACGACAAACAATAATCTCTTTTCTTTATCTTTAGCGACGCGGCCCAATCTCTCTATTGGCACAGAGCGGCAACAAAAAATGGTGTAAATAAAGACGTGTTTAACTAGCCTGGCTAAAAACTTTCACACAGCGGTGATTTCAGAGAAGCGGGATTTAGTCAATGTGTCTCCCAAACCAGCAGTTGCCACGGTTACTATTAGTTGACATTAGATTGTGACGTCGTTTAGATCAATAGCCGATTTGCAATTGAGCTTCATGGAGGAAGTCGCTAAAAATATAAGCG
The DNA here is from genome assembly GCF_019176455.1 of Solea senegalensis. Lineage (NCBI taxonomy): Eukaryota > Metazoa > Chordata > Actinopteri > Pleuronectiformes > Soleidae > Solea > Solea senegalensis. Next base: position 5,850,843 of record NC_058023.1, read on the forward strand.
ACAGCCAAATCGAAAGACGGCTGCTCTCTGGCGGCCTCTAGTGACGGGAGGTCCGTCGTCAAGTCCACCTCGACGGCGCCAGAGGTTTTTTTTTTTTCTGAGTTCCTGTATCTCTGCAGAATGGAAAACAAGTCACCGTCAGATCGGCCCACACTGATGTTTTCGCTGCAGATAAAAAAAAAAAGTGCTCACAATAAAACCAGGAGATGCATGAAATGTGATACAATCTCAATAAATCTGAATATTTTTGTTCTTCTCGCGATCGACGCTCCAACTCCGTCGCCTTGAAAGACGCGCTCTGGTGCTGCCGACTCAGCGTTTAATTTCGAGGACACAGATGATGCATTTTTTTGCAATCAGATGTCAGGAAAATAATCCAGGGGACGTCAGCGAGCCGATGGAATAAAGCTATGAATATTTTTGAAGATTCGTCCGACTTTGCACTTCTTCTTCAAAGCAGTGACTCAGTGGGCACGAGCGCGAGGCCTCACACACGGCGGCTTTTTACTACTGCTGCTCTGAGCCTGAGCTGTGATGATGAAGGTTTCCCCACCCTGACATTTTTATGGAGATTGTATGTGGTTATTGATTTTTCACCATCACGTCATCCATCAGTTGATTTTAAAGAGATAGTTTGGAGTTTTTGAAGCTGTGTGTGTGTGTGTTTGTAGAGGGAGAGACGGCAGAACCAGATGGACTTATTTGTGTTCAGGCCGTGAGTCTTATCAAACATGCGAAGTTTGACTCAGATTGGACAAAGAACTTGGGGGGTGGGGTGGGGGGGGGTGAATTTACAGCCAACTCTCTGTTTGAAAATTCAACACGATGCCATGGACCTTTGAAAACCTTTGATGAAAAAGGTTTATAGAGTCTGCACTGACCAAATTTGAAAGTGATGTAATAAATCTTCTTGGAGAAGTTTGTAAAAGTTTTTGCTTGTAGAGAAACGTGCAGATTTTTTGTTCCTTTTAACAGAGGTGTCGGACTCAAATGACCTATGAGCATCTAGTCTGGTCAAAGGGGGGCGGGGTCTAGAGAAAATATATGACACACAGAAAGTAAAAGTGCTTGCTCTTATATGGAATGATGTATACTTCACAATAAAATGATGCAAAATAAATCTATTAATATGAAAAATAGAGAAATAACAAAGTAAACAATAACACGGACAACTGTAGGGGGCGGCTGCATGTGGCCCGCGGGCCGCCAGTTTGACACCTATGCTCTCCTGATGTTTCATAGTTTAAGTCATGAAAAATGCAAATGAAGAAGAAAAATTGAGCAAAAATACAACACCTTTACACAGAGATCTCTGTTTTGGTCTGTTCACACACACACATACACACATACACAACCACGACTGCCACCGATTGGATAAATCATATGAGAAAACACTGCTGACTGACTGACAGTTACCATGGCAGATAATGGCTTTGTTTCATGTTGTGATGACGATACAGGATCCAAGAATATATCACTGTGTCAATTTGTACGCATACGCAGTATTGTTTAAACAGTCGCGGCATTGTGTCGCGTCTGTGAGTCGCATGAATCAAAACGTAAAGGTCAGACTCTCCGGTCATGTAGAGTATGGTCCAGTAAAGAAAATATTAGATTTTGTTCGGGATCTGGACATTAATCCAGATTAAAACAAAACAAAATCGTGAGTAGGGCTGTGCTACAAAAGCAGATATGGCAGAATATATAAGATGTTAGCGAATCGATCGTAATTTTTGGGACATAAATGTCACCCCAGTGTCCAGTGCAAGTTAAATCCAGTGGGTGGCAGCAGACGGGTCAAACTACGGAGCTTGGACACAAAGCTGATTCACTTAACTTCTAACTACACTTCTCACTACAACTTAAAGTTTTAATGTTTGTTAATTACAAAAAATATTTTTTTAAAAGGAATATTTTTGAGTTAAATCTTTTCACGCCTGTGTTTTAAATGTTTAATGTTTAAATAGCAAAAAAAGCAGGTGTTGGATATGGTCATTATTGATCACTGCATGTATCATATCGTAGCCTCTGTATTCTGATTGGTATCATAAAGGTTGTAGGAAAAAAAACAACACATCTCTCTTTTGAGGTCGAGGTCTTTCTCTTGCTCTGCCGTGATATAATCTGATGACAAAACCAGATTAAACCTGAAACATGTCGGGAATTATGTCTCCACTCCCTCCCTCCCCCTCTCTCTCTCTCTCGCTTCTGGGTTACAGTTAATATTACTTTCACTCACCTTGACGCTAAAGAAAGATGCTCTGATTAGATAAACACTGGTTCTCCGAGCGTGGGACCAGTGTATGAAATGATTTGTCAACAGAAAACAATCTTGGAATTGCTTTAAAAGTGGTGAGTGTGATCGTGGTCATTTTGTGTGGTTCTTTACCTGCTGCTGCTGCTGCTGCTGCTAACACTGCTAACACCCACAGGGATCATTAAAGTTCAATCTTCTCTCACCCGCCACCTTTGTCTCTCCTCTTTCTTTCCCAGTGAGCTTTTAGGTCCAGACTTCACAGAGACCTACTACACAGAACACGGGCAGCCAGTGACTGTGACTCATCAGAATTACACTGTAAGTACAAAGCCACAGACTGATGGGACGCTTCAAGTCTTTTTTTTGTTTTTAACCACTCAACAAAATCAAAATGTGAAATATTAGCGGGAGCTGGTGAAGTGAATTTGCTCCGCATTAGTTCCGTGTGATTGGCTGATGGATGCATTAAAAATGCAGGTGTTTTTTTTTGTTTTCTTACAAAGCGCTCCACGACTAATTACAAATCTATTTTGATTAAAGTAAAAGTCCAATAAGAGCAAACGGAATGAAAAGTCCACATGATAATAACCATGTTCAACAAAAGTCAATCATCACCGAGATTCAATTCAATTTTATTTTGCTTTTCACAGATGGTTTATTAATAATTATTGAGCTGGAAACTCCTTTGTACTTATTTTAATTAGAGTTTTTTTAGGACTAATTTGGTGAAGTTACTTTTAGTATATCTATTAATCTGTTCATTATACGTGTTAACTTATTATACCAAGTACCACCTGAGGAAAATATGGAGCTCTCAAAGTAAAACCATTATCACTTTTCACTGCAGGCAGATTTATTCCAAATAAGATCATCATCCTCCTCTTCCTCACATATACTTCACACACTGCTAGAGTGGCAATAGATTAAGACGGAGCGAGAGATAAGGTGACTCTAATCTTTGTTATTTGTTTCTTTTTCTCCGGTCAAACCTCCTCAGCTCCACTCTGATCATATACCGTAGCATCTATCTATTCTAATATGACTAAAATTTGTCAATTTGAACCCAAAGATTACTAAAATTTGTAAAATGGACCCCAAAGATTACTAAAATTTGTAAAATGGACCCCAAAGATTAATAAAATTTGTAAATTGGACCCCAAAGATTATTAAAATTTGTATATTGGACCCCCAAAGATTACTAAAATTTGTCAATTGGACCCCAAAGATTGATAACATTTGTAAACTGGACCCCAAAGATTACTAAAATTTGTAAACTGGAACCCAAAGATTACTAAAATTAGTAAATTGGACCCCAAAGATTATTACAATTTGTATATTGGACCCCAAAGATTACTAAAATTTGTCAATTTAACCCAAAGATTGATAACATTTGTAAACTGGACCCCAAAGATTACTAAAATTTGTAAATTGGACCCCAAAGATTACTAAAATTTGTCAATTTGTATAGAATTTTTAAGAATTTGATTGGACCAAAGATTACTAAAATTTGTCAATTTGATTACAAAACATTGGACCCCATGATTACTAAAAATTTGTAAATTGGACCCCAAGATTAAAAATTTGTAAATTGGACACCAAAGATTACAAAAATTTGTAAATTGGACCCCAAAGATTATTAAAATTTGTCAATTTGACCCAAAGATTACAAAAAATTGTAAATTGGACCCCAAAGATTACTTAAATTTGTAAATTGGACCCCAAAGATTACGAAGATTTGTAGATTTGACCCCAAAGATTACTAAAATAGTTCATCAAAAAGTTACACACCGCAGCTTTAACTCTGGTGATCTGCTCTGGTGGTCTGCTGTCTGTTCTGTTGTTTTCTGAAACAAAGGGCAAGAGGAAAGAAAAGAGAGGATTTCATGAACATGAGCCCATGTTGCAACATTTGCCTGAATTTTAAAACCAGTTTCCCTGACACAAACATTCTCATGCTGACTTTGTGACTTGTGCGGAGATTCACGGAGTCTGACCGTCTCACCTCATTTACCCTGTCAAGGTTACGGAAGATTAATTGAGGAAATGTTTCTGTTGCAGCAGAACTTACTGTACTTTGGCTACTTACATCAGAATATAAATGTTTATTAGCTCTGAATTGTTCTTCTCCGGTGTCCCTTTTAAAGGTCGCTGAAACTTCGAATACAAAGTGATATTTCCAGGTTTTTGGAGGATAGATTCTTGGATACCGTTTGGTCGTCTTTGTCCTTTAAAAGCAACATTTCTGTCATTATTTCACAGTGGCTCCCTGCAGTTCTTTTATCAAACATACTTCAGTTAGCTTTCATCCCACAAAGGTTAAAGACATAAGGGCTTAATCCTCCTCTAATCCATCTGATTCCTGTTTGATTTTCTTAAAATACGTTTGGCATTTGGCTACATTTCAATGAAAACAACCCTTGTGTTTCTGGCCACATGGCATCTTTGAGAGCGACGGAGCCGCCTCCTCATGCTGCTAATCGCTCGCGTTTGCTTCACATTTGGGAAAGGGTTTGGATTTCATGCTGCCTCCTCACGCCCAACAAACCATTGATGTGGACAAAGGACTTTTCTTAGTGCAGAATATGCCAAGATCAGCCCCGAGTTCAGGCTTGGCAGATTGAATTTTGTAGAGACGGTGAGCTGTTTATGCTCCTTTTGGGGAAATAACAAAATCTAATTTCATCTTGCTGACACCATTCCAAAGATTAGCTGTCAATTAAGTATATTTCAGGCTCATGTTTGTTCACTTACCATTAAGTTCCCGTGTTATTTCAGATACAAACTCATTTGAGTCTGTTGGAATCAAAGTGATACTTGAAGTGTGATTTTATGTGATATGCCCCTTAGTCATGGGGACAAGTTCTCAGTGACAGCATGGCTGCCAATTGGGGGACAGATTTATAGCTATTTAAGGCTGTAGTGCGTAACTTTTCAATACAAACTACTACTCTGTATTCTGCGCCATGCCGCTGCAAGTTTCTTTGATGGAGTTTGGACGAGTAGAGCTACGGTAAGGGACAAATATACAACACAAAGCTTACTAAAGTATGGTAGAAAGAAAAATAGAAAGTCTTGCACAGCCAAAGGCAAAGAGCTGTGTGTGTGTGTGTGTGCGTTTGAGAAAGAGAGAGAGGGAGAGGGAGGAAGGAGATGGAGGAGAGGTGGTATAAGTGGAGTCAAAAGTCCACAGGGGACGGTAGAAGTTCTTCATTCCGCTGTAACTGTTTGTTCACCCCAAATGTGACACAACAACCTGCAGCATGGGTAACGTTTAACGTCATTTTTGCATTGAATGCAATCCGGGTTTGAGGGACATGATTTCGGGAAGCCCATGTGAAAACCCATCGCACCTCCAGACACGAGTGACACATCTACGCGTTGACGTAACATGTTTCTTCCAAGAACATTCTGGGAATGTAACCTTTTAGTTTTCCAAATGTTCGGTTCCCAGGACGTTCCTCTAACATTACTTACCCCTCACAACCTTCATTCAACCTTTACCTTCTCTGTCGATTGCTTGCATTGACGTTCATTTCACGTTACTTTTGTCACAACCTACAGGGAACATTTGTAGAACATTCATTTGGTGACATTAACATATGACAGATTTTGCTACATATTACTAATTTTATTATTTTAAACTGTCTGCACATTTACATTCATACTTGCAGTCCTTGATGATTGAACAGGGAAACGTGGTAGGATTTAAAAAAGAAAATACGTGAATCTAAATGTAATCAGTTTTTGGTTTAGTTTTAACTAACCCTAGGAGAACCATGGGCTAACATTCTTTTAAAATACTGTGTTGGCAGCGAAGTTATTCACTCGTTGTTCACTGATTTATCCTCCTCGTGGGGCTGGAGCCAATCCCAGCTGACATAGAGGGCAAAAGGACACCCTGGACGGGTCACCAGTCCGTCCATGTGCACCAAAGTCTTCAATCCAGGAGTTGCCAGATGTTTTGTTTTCCACCTTTGATTTCACAAAAGTGGATTTGTTCCTCTCTGCTCTTCCTCCACTGAGTTCAAAGCATGTGCTTAGATTATTAAACTAAAGCCCCGAATGCTGACACTCTCCAGAGTTTAATTAGCTTCTTCAAACATGTTTGGTGAATTACTGCTGCAGATGGACTCCCGTATCGATGAGTGTTTATCTACACACCAGGCTCCCACAGATGGCACGTTTACTCTGCCCATACCTAAAAAACGAGGCATAAAGGGCCTGTCGCCCGGGCTATCACATCCTCTACATGTAACCTGGCTCACCAGTGGGAGCTGGCGAGGAGTGGCTTCGCACGTTGGCTGGAACGCTCACTCGCTGCGGCTGCTGTTCAGATGAAAGAGCTCATTTCACGCTCTGATGAGCTGACAGAGAAATTTTGGATTGTCAGAAATCGACATGCAGGCATCATTTAACCCTCATGGCGATGAAGCCCCTTTTAGCATTAGCAGTCATTATAAAGGCCCACAGGCAGTGATGCTTTTAGAAATCATTAGAGGTGCACATGGTTTTGGTGAACATGCTAATTTCTTGTGGCCTAATGCAGACCAGGTATGAACCTCTATCCTCAGTGTGTGCCTTTTTTCAATACTGCCACTGAAAATCTGTAGAATTCAATGAAAAACAGATTTTAGCCCCTTCCCAGCTAACAATTTTTGGTTCCCGGAACGCTACCTTTTGGTTGCAGGAACGTTCCCTGAAGGTTCCCCCCTAGGTTCTCCTGTGGTTGAAAGTTTTTCTAACGTTCCCCTAACGTAAGTTTTTTGTTCTATGCTTACTCGAGTTAACACAATCTTAAGAATGTGTTTGCTGCTTCATCTCAATGTAAGACACCTGGAAACTGAAGTTTGTGTCACTTTGTTATCGGCTCACCCTCCCGCACCAAATTCCATAGAGAAAATCTGCAATTTTACATCACAGCACACAGGTGTTGTTTAGTCACTGCTGCCTCTATTAGAAAGTTCATTAGTGTTATTTTGTGACTTCTGTGTTTGAATTCCTTTGTACGGATTTACCCGAGTGACACAAACTTAGCTAACGAGGAAGTAGCGGATTAGCAGCCCGTGTGTTGCCGTGAAATAAAAAAGCCAATTTGCTCTATGGGCCTTGGTGCAACAGAATTAGCAGTTTACAAACCTTTGTCTACAGCAGGAGAATGCTTCAACATCATCTTCTTAAGACATTATAGACTTGGATACAAGATGCAGCCACCCAGGAATAATCCACTAGCCCTAAATTTAGACTTGCGTAATAGTATTTGCCTGTTATTGGAGGGTAGTGATTAATTCCTGCATGTTAATGCCAAAATGTGCTTGTGGGAGGAAAATGTTTACTGGATTCAGGCCGTGTGACAGACATTTTGATGATGCTGTTCCGGACTGTTTCGCAATCAATATGTTTGATTGGTAGTGTTTCCTGAAACATTTCCAGCGGCAGGTAATTGAGCACAGTCTGCCCTCCGTTTTATACCAATCCATTAGAGCTGACCAAACTCTTATATCAAGACAGAGGACATTTTATATCCATATAATGATAACATTACTTAATAGTTCTCTTCTCAGCTGTGTACATAGGGATCATGACTTTGCAGATAAGTCCCTTTATCCCTGATTCTTATCTATGGACTTCTTTTATAATGACTGTATTTCTTGTAGAAGTGTTAAAGAACTTTTTGTGTAGTTTTGAGTGTGTTGTGGGGACTAGTGTGCAACACAACTGACTGCTTAAAAAGGTTATTCTGCTTAAAAAGGTTATTTTGGTACCGTTCCTGATGGAAACACAAAACAAATACGTGCCATACTGAACCATTTCAGACCATATTTATACCATGCAAATGGACAGAAATGGCTCTTCTTTTGATACGAGCATATTATGAAACAATGGACAATTCTGTCCTTACAGGGTATATACTGTACACTATCCTCATCAAACAAAAGTTCTGAACATGCAATACATGGTTGAAAATGTCCCTGTTGTGGCAGCAAAATAAAGTTCTATTCTATTCTAGAATCTTTCACGTACACAGGCGTTTAATTCCACTGAGATACTATTAATGCCCGTCAGGTCAGCGCTGCAACATCTACAACAACACGACTCAGCCAGTGAGTCACCACTGCTTTAATTCCACACGTCTGTCAAACATTCGGCCTTGTTTGTTTTTCATGTTTAATCTTCAATGGGACATTTAGTCTTCCTATGATGTCCTTTAAGGCTCTGCTTCCTCAAACTCATTCAGAAACATTAATTAATGGCTGTAATGGCCCGTATTGATGTCATTTTCTTTGGACTCTTTCAGGATCACTGCTTCTACCACGGCCATGTGAACGGACATCCAGAGTCCTGGGTCGCTCTCAGCACATGCTCAGGAGTCAGGTACGTTGTTTTTATGTCTCCACATTCCCGGTAGCCCTGTTGAAACCTGGTATTATAATCCAGAGTTACAACAATTTTGGTCCAAACCTATCGTTATCAGGACAATTTGACCTGGTGAGGACATTCTCTGGCTGATCCTCGCAACTTTAAAGGGCTTTTTTCCTAACCCTCAGGAATGTGTCAACACATTCAGGCCTGTGTGGACATGATTGTATCAGATTGTCATACCAACGGGGTCGAAGAGTCACGTAATCATGCCGTCACTCATCCATCCACTCATCATTATTTTCTTAGCTCTCTGCAAACAACATAAACGCGGGACATAGATGGTAAAAATGTGACATAGCACGAGGAAGATGTGCGTAAACTAAAACAAAACAAAACCAGGCTGAACAAACAAGGTCATTAAACAAAGAAAAAGAAAAAGAAAACAAAGAAGAAACAAAGAAATAGTTCTCAAGTGAATTTGAATTCTTTAAGTTTTTTGGTAACCACAACACATGCTGAAATAAACACGTTATATGTTTGTATTTAATTATAATCAATTTACATCTATTTGCAATTATGTTAGTGGCATTAACAATGTAGAATTAACTCATCCCAACACCGATCTGCACAGCATGGTGACGTCCCAAATGTGGAGGTGCAGGAGAATATTTGAATAACTGAGACGACTTAAGACACGGGCAGAAAATATATGTCTACAGAAACAGTTCTCACTAAGTACAGAGTCAATATTAATCAAAATTGGATTACCCAGCAGTCTTTGGGCCAAACAGCCCAGTTTGTGGTTGTGTAATTAATTGCAGATAAGCACCGCTTAAGCAAAATTAAATGGTTCATCCTGAAGCCTTTTAACAGCCGTTTGCTATCACAAAATCTGGATGTAATACCTTTTAATATTTCAATTAATACGATGCTTATCTTTAAACAAATTGGAGAGGAGTCAGTGAAGACAGTGGAGGTCTGGACCCCAGAGTCACACTGTGTCAATAACTGCAGTGTGTGTGTGTGTGTGTGTGTGTGTGTGTGTTTTCCACATCTGATATCTTAAAGGCCCGCTGAACCTTGAGTGACTCATCTTTTGCATATTTGACGCGATGCTTATCCATCACTGCTGTCAGGAGACTCTCACTTGCTCTGACTTTCCCCTGCTTAGTCATTGTTAGAGCAAAAACAATGCATCTGTCTTTTTCCGCCTAATGAAACTCTTGAGTTCATAAGTCATAAACACACTTGTGTTTTGCCGCCGCAGTCTTAAGGTCTGAGTGTTTTTCCCTGTGATTAATTTGCACATCACTGTTGTTTTTGTTTTGACTGAATCCTTTCACACAGAAGGTGAATGTTGTATTTTTTTCACTGAGTTTTCATTTGATTAAATAACCACTGTAAACTCTAGTTTAGAGGTTAAATTGTTTTTTTAGCAGTCATCAGCTCCTATAGGGCATTTGAGCACTTATCGATATCAGCGGACGCTGCCTCCGGTGGCGGTCGATTGCTGCTCTTCCTCCGCCCGTTATGTTGAGAAACTTAAATGCCACTTTATATCATAAATAGTTTGTAGAAACAAACAAAAAACAACTCGTTGGGAGAGTCAAGCATAGCGTTGTCCAAAATGTCTTGGTCTGCTAAAGCTTTATGATTGTCCCTCACTGAAGATAAAGCCAAAGCCTAAATGAAAAACCTGAATTCAATACTTAACAGGTATGGCTAAATACTTTTGTCCATATAGAGTATGTAGGGTAGTGGTGGACTTGGGACGGACAGGTGTAAAACAGAAGAAAATTGAGTCTTCATTGTGTTGAGCTTAGAGGAGCAGCGTTGAGAGATGCATTCATGGAACCTTGTAAATGTATGTTCTTTCATTATGATGTTTGTCCCCTTGGAAATGTTGTTAGGGGCTACAGTAAATGAATCAGCTAGTGGCTTTTTCATGCTTCAAATATCAGCCAATAAAAATCCATAATTGTGAGGCGGTTGAGGTCAAACTGTCTCACTTACATCCTTAACAAAATTCACGACTCAGAGGTGTGTTTTAGCCTCGGTTTATAAAATTAAAAGTCTCATCTTTTGTTGAGTAAGGAGGAGAACAAAAAAAAAAAAGCTGGTACAGCTCTATTCCAGTTTTTAATTTGAAAACCTTTAATTGATTTTGCTGCTGGCATCATCCTCGTCCATCTAGTTTATTTGGTTATAGACCTGCTGACACATGAACTCTATTTCAATCAGGACAAACAAGTGAATGGAAATATTGTTTATGAACAATATGTCCCTGAATTTGATCCAATAAAAGAGACATTAAATTAGAGCTCGGTGGAGCTTTGGCAGGAATGTTTAAATCCAAAAGTTTGCTTGACAAATAAGGAGTTGGAGGAAGTTTTTCCATCAAGTTGTAAAAGAATCTTTATATTCTTGTGTCAGATTCGGCGTCTGGCTCGGCGATGACGCGCACGTCAGCACTCTTCAGTCCCTCTGTCCCGCTCGAGGCAGGTGGCCAGATCCTGCTTGTTGACAGCAGCTTTGATGAGAACAGAGCAGACGTTGAGGGGAGAGAATTGAGTTGTGTGAGCCAGCAGAATGTGAATGCTCTTTTAATGCCCAGTCATTCACAGAGTCGTCCCCGGGTTTGCTGCCTGATGCAACTCTGAGATCCTGTCACTGCTTTAAGTTTCCTCATGGGATGAAATGGTAAAAAGTTGCAAGCTTTTAAATTCCGGGACATTTTTCCCTTCATTTAAAGGTTCAGTTTTTTGGTTTTTTTTTTACCAGTGTACAATCATCTGATTTGATTAATTGTTTTTCATTACTTTAGAATGAGCTTTTTATATTGGGTCAGCTCTTTTCCAATAGTGATAGTACTTGGTGTGGTTCCAAGCGAGCTGAAACGACTAAAACAGACCTTTGGGCACTGATTGGTCCGAGCAGGGTAACTGCACATTTTCAGACCTCAGAAAAGAAGAATTAAGACCATTATTGGGGGAAAATAATTAACCACGTTGAGTTTATGGTACTATGGTAACAGAAAATGATGTGCCTGATAACCAAGTAGAGCCGAGTAGTAGAACTGTATAATGTATAAAGCGCCATAAGTGCCTCAACTAAACATTTCTTTGAGTTTTGTTGTTAACTGAAGGCTACATAGGTGTACAAACAGCTTTATGAATAAAACATACAGTTAACATGAATAGAATCTAGTTATATATGCAAAGCTGCGTTTCCGAGACATTCCCCCTAGAAATCAAATCAAATTATACTGAATCGCTGTTTTTCTCATTCGTCGTTTGTCTTCACGTGTTCTTTGTCCCTCACCTGAGGTGACAGTGACAGAAGAGTGACGGCATGAGCTGCAGCAGCTTAATTCACAACACCACAGGAAACACAGAGGCATGAGCTTTAAGGTGACCTTTTTTTTTTCTCCACACACACACAGTACCTCAAATCAATATCCTTTTGTCCACAAACTCTTCCAAGGATAACGGAGGTCACAAGTCTCCGGGAGTGTTATTTTGGGGTTTGTTGAGGATCGCTCTCTCTGAAGACACAATGTTATTAGCCCACCCGATAAAATATCAAGACGTTGTGGATGTGTTTATAGTTTGGTAAGTTTGTGTCACTGAGGTTAATCAGAAAAATGCCGTTTAACATGAGATAAAGTGGGAAACATGTTCTTGAATGTAGTGTCTTACTCTCCCGTTGTATTTATGTTAGATTGTTATGTATTATATGTGTTTTATTTTATTTTACATTGGACTGTAACTGACTGTTTTCAGCCACGTTTTGTCCATGAGATGCATTCATGGAACCATGTAAATGTATTTCCTTTTGCAAACACTCAGGAATTAGGTAGATCATTCTGTCTGTTTTTCATTATGATGTTTGTCCCCTTGGAAATCCTTGCATCTCAAGCTGGTTCTTATTCACACTGCACAGTCAGCGCCGACTACAAGTCAGTATCTCATACAACGACACTTTAAACACCCGAACTATCCCTTCAATAAGTCACACGCTTACATCTGCATCTCGTCCCCACTTTCCCCCTCGCTCAGCGACTCCGGCAGTTTGTTTCTCCATCCACGATGAACGCAGAGTAACTGACATTTGCTGTCCTTGTCACTTTTGATGATCGCAGAATCAAAGCTCTCCCCGTCATTATCCTCATTATAAGTCACTCCCTCACAAAAGCCTCAACCGCGCCTGTAAATTATAAATGTTATGGAGGCAGAATAATGGCACCGTGAGCATAAAATGGTAATGTCAGAGAGACGTGGAAGGAAACGCATAAAACCAACGGAAATATGACGGAGATTTGGTGAGAGAAAGTGTAGTTCAGGAAGTAAGACTGTCGTCATCTGACAAATCCATTTTGTCCTTTTAATGTCCCACACAAATAAATATCCCACTCCATTATCGATTTAAAATTTTGAAACGTCAGCACTGATGACAATGCCTTTTGTAAACTTTTAATTTGTGAACAATCACCTTTGCTTTTATACTCAGATCTAGAGCTGCAACTAACGATTATTTTCATAATCGATTAATCTGTCGATTGTTTTCTCGATTAATCGTTTGGTCCATTAAATATCAGAAAACCTTAAAAAATGTTGATCGGTGTTCGTCAAACCTCAAATGTCTTGTTCTGTCCACAAACCAAAATGATTGACTTTTAATGATTGTTTTGTTATCCAGAGCAAAGAAATTAAGGAAATATTCACATTTGAGAAGCTTAACCAATTGGAAATCTTGTTTTAATCATGAAAAAAGCTTCAAACCGATTAATCGATTATCAAAATAGTTGTCGATCAATTTAATAATCGATTAATTGATTAATCGTTTCAGCTCTACTCAGATTAAGCAATTTTTTTCTAACCCGTATTCAACAAATACAGTTTTGAAATTTCGCTGAGCAACATTGCGGCTCTTTTTTCAGCATTTGACCTTCAACACATCAGAACTATCAGAGTGCATGTTGTTGTGGATGATGTGAGTCAAAGTCTTACAAATCAGTGAAACAATCAAAGCTGACCTTGCTCAAATTGTCAGGACAGACTTAATAATAACAGCGCTTACACACATCTGTCTGGAAACTACGATTAAAACTGTTGTTTGTCAAATTCACAGCTTGGTATGAGGCGGTTTATGGGTGCGTTCACACCAGCTCCTTCTAAATCCAACCCTAGTTCTCGGAAAGTGCGGTTGGTTTGGGAGGGTGTGAACGCACAACCAAACTCTGATCTGTTCTCTGATATATGAATTAGGGTGTTTAGAGATCGCTGACTTTTCCTGCGACTGCGGCAGAAACCCTCTTTTTGATTTGATCATGACGAGTGGAGAGAGAACCGTACAGAAACTACACTTATTGCACTCCTTTGGCTCGTGAAAGTGGATTTAAAGCTTATTGTTGGAAATGGCCAAAGTGCACCACCCTTCATGACTCACAGGGGAAGTGAGGATTGTGCCGAAAGGAAAACCTCATGATTGCCAAAATTACAAGTCACCGGAGGCCCCTGCTGCCACGATAACAAAGTTTGGGATCTGAACATCTTGTTGGGTTTCCGCATTGACCTTCTCCGCTCTTATTTGCAGTCCTCCAGCAGTGCTGAGTGTTTTCATTTTCAATGCGACCCTGCCGCTCCCAGATCTGCTCTAACTGCAGGCAACTTTCATGACATAACAAAGTGTTTTGTATCGACTCCGAGCGAATGAGTTGGGTTTTAGGGGATATTGTTGAAGAGCCTGGAACATACGGACAACGTAATTACTTAAGACGTTGAGTAAGAAAAGGGAAAAACCCTCTGTGTTTTCCCCACAAAGCGTGGCTCGGAGCTCAGCTGCAGCCGTATGGTCATGCAGCGTGGATGAGGAGAATAACCAGCGGCATTCCTTTGACAGAAACCAATTTGAGTCTCTCTGTGCATATTGTGTTCGCTGTAAAATAAATAGAACGTCTGACAAAGTGTTCACACAAGGTGAAAAAGTGTTCACGCAACTTCAAATGCACACGGAGGTGCAGTGAGCCGAGATTGAATGAATCATTACTTTTCAAGGTCAGGATAGAGATGGATAGAATTCTTCATCTGTTTGCCTCTGGGGGTAAAACTTATGAATATAAAGTATAAATTGAAAGGTTGATAAAAAAAAACCAACATTGTAATTGCTTTCCGCAGTTTTGGAAATGTAATTAAATATTTAAAAAAAATTAATTAAAGTAACCTTAGGTCTTAAAGTTTTAAATTTGTTTTTCAATGTATTCACTTTTTTTTTTTAGTAAGTTCCTTTGCTATTATGTGACTATTTTAAAATGTCCCTGCTGTTTAAACTTAAATCAAGATTTTTGAGGGAGGTTATTTTGTGACTTTAAATAGGACTCGTATGAACTCGCGTTTACGGCGTAGGTTTTGAACACGACACGCTCGGGGTCGTGAGAACACCTCTGGCTGCAGCAAGCAAGAGACTTAAACCAGCAGGTTAATATTTATTTAATGTTATAAAAACAGCTTTACAAATCAATGTTGTACTAAGTGCAATGACAATAATTGATAATTAAACTTGGCACACATGAATATGGTCCTGAATCCACAATGTAGTATTGCTGCTTATCGTGTTCATCATCCTTTTTTCTTTTAGTTACAGTTTACCATCAGTACTCAGAATTAGGGCGCGGGTGGGTAAAAAACTCTGCCCAAATAAGCAACTACATTTTAGCAACAATTCCCCCCAAAAAACACAACCCGTGATTCCCAATATTTGTAAGGGACTTTACAGAAAAACAAGCCCAAAGTTGCTTATAAGAAATAAACTTGGCAACTATGACACTAAGTTTTTGAAAGCAACAAGAGAAAAGAACCAGTGTACAAATGACACCTTTCCGTAGTTGACTTGACTTGAGTGAGGTTTCCAAACTGACATAATTAAAATTCATGAAAATGGGGTCAAAAAAAGTAAAAATGAAAGACCTGATGAGTTTGGATGCTTGCAAAATTCAGCTGTGTTATATTTAGCAGTGTCAGCAGAACTGCTAATGCTGTGATGCTGCAAACTTAGCTTTTCCCGTTTGTGATCTTCCTACGATGATACGATGAAACGCGAGTCGTCTTCTAAAAAAGTTAAAAAAATAAAAAAATAAGGAACTCACACGAAATGCAGTGTGTTTATGAGTGATCGCTGCACTTTACCAAATGTACAATCCAGTCGTTTCCATCCTTTTTCTGACACCGTATCACTTTGAAGTAAGTCAGGCGGTAATGGAAGAGTCAGGAGTGGCTACAGTGAGCTGTTAAATGAAGAGCTAGGCAGAAACTCCTCAGCCTGGAGGTAACTCCTGTCACTGCTCCCTGCTGCTCACAGACTCCTGCTGTTCGCAGCATGAAATCAGATCATGGCTGCTGCCAGAGTGAAGACCAATATTACCTGACTTCTCTATTAAAACACAACTCCCTGACCTGTAGTATTAAATAGGGATGTAATGGGATTGTCAATCCCACGATATTGCAGGAACAAAACCGGTGCGGACCTGTGACAGTATCAAACGATAGGTCCTCGGGGCAAAAACTGTGAAGGACAGTGAGAACGACACAGCCTCCACAGGTTCAGCACAGCCAAAATGGCAAGGAGGAGAGGTGAAGATTTTGAGATTGCGAAAGCTCCAGGGGCTTTGAAATCTGATGTATGGAAGCATTTTGGTGGAGAGGAGAAAAACAAAAAAACAACCTGCCAGACTGTGATGATCTACATGCTGCAAAAAGAAGACGAGATGTTTGGGGTAAACATCAGCCAGGCTAAGATACTGTAAAGTATTTTTATTTTTTTTACAAACCCCACTTCCCCATGGGCCACACGGTGATGTAGTGGTTAGCACTCTCGCCTTGCAGCGATAAGACCCGGGTTCGAGCCCTGGTTGGAACAAGGGCCTTTCTGCATGGAGTTTGCATGTTCTCCCAGTGTGTGCGTGGGTTCTCTCCGGGTTCTCCGGCTTCCTCCCACAGTCCAAAAACATGCAATGTGGGGAATAGGTAAATTGGACACTCTAAATTGACCATAGGAGTGTATGTGAGAGTGAATGGTTGTTTGTCTCTATCTGTGTGTGGCCCTGCGATGGACTGGTGAACTGTTCAGGGTGTACCCCGCCTATCGCCCAATGTAGCTGAGATTGGCACAGGACCCCCCGCGACCCTCCGGTGGAGGATAAAGCGGTTAGATGATGACTGACTGACTGACTTCCCCATTTCAACAAGATTTCTACTTGCACGATATTGTGACGCAGGTTCTCGCACATTCTTTTGGTCACTTACACAAATAACACGCCACATTGTGTGCCCTTATTTGTTTCACCAGGGAATTGACCTACAGTACCACTCGGCAGCAGCAGGATTTCAAACAATAGTGACTGAAACGGAGCTGGAGCTGATGACTGTAGAACGACTTTGACTGAAGATGCTGTTTTGCAGGAAGAGAGTTTTCTCCCACAGCGTGTCCTCGATGTGTTCCCTGTTTGTTCAACTTGCCTGGGAAATAGTGGAGAAGAAGTGGCGAGTGTAATAGGAAGTAAAAAACCAAGTGGACTAATCACAGCTGTTGTGGTTATGAGTCACAATGGGATGCTGTTATTAAAAGGTTGTGAGAAGTTGAGGGACTTTGAAAGTGTTGTGTTGCTCCAAAAAGACGCCATGTTTAGAATGTAAGGTGCCCCGAGTGCAAACACAGCTGGAAAATCTCCAAAAAAGTGACAGTGTGAGAGAAGGTGAGTGCAAACCCTGCTTCCTCCAAGCTCAGCCTATAGAAGTCAGCCTGCATGTTCTGGAGACCTCATCGCTTTTATGACCTCATCTGACCCAGAACACTTCCTGCTGTTTTTCTTCATCTGTGGATGGCAAAGTCCACTTGGATCCAATTTTCCGGACATCTGAAAACAGCTTCACATCCGTCCACACTGTATGCTGCTGACCTTAAGCTACCTGTGCTGTATGTGTATGGTAAACCACTGCAGCTCTGCTGGCAAAGCAGAGTAAAGTTCCACTGCAGGATGCAGCAGTCAATTTTCAGTGACCTCAACACCTAGGGAGATGGAGATTACAGCTCATCACTCTTCCGCTAGTTTCACACTCTCCCACTGGACCTCCGTGGTGGACTGCATTTCAATGTTGTCACGTGTGGTGAACTGCTTCTTTTTAGACGACAACTAAAGAAACTGTTGGATTTTCACAACTTATAAGTTATGCTTGCACTACACTGGACTGTCAATTCACATTGTAAGATGCAAGAACTTATCATTGAGTTCATGCCGTAACTTTACCCCCATAACTGACACACATCTCTATTTAATATTTGTTCTCACTTTGCTAGTTTCAAACATAAATAATCCTTGTAAATTGTAATTTCCTTAGCAGGGAGAGTTTTATTCACCACACAAAACATTATCTCTGGTGTTTAAGAACATTTTAACATGAAAGAGTCTATGAAAAACTGATGAGCGGATTCCAGATATCGCCTTCATTTATTCTTCTCATTCTCTTTTCTTTTGTTTTGTTTTTTTTACCACAGGGGCCTGATATCCTTGAATACAAGTCACACGTACTACCTGGAACCAATCAGCGGTTCAGTGGATCCTCTTCACCATTCGCTGCTGAATGCGGAGGAACTGCCAATTAAAGGCGGAAACTGTGGCCACGGCCATCACACAGCACAGTCCAACCACATCTCTGACCTGCTCAGACCGTTCCATCTGAGGGTGAGTCTCACAAACGACTATTCAAAATAAGCTCAAACTGTATAAGATGGTTTGTGTATAATTTAGTGTATAGTATAATGTAGCAAGAACTCACGTTTGCTACATACTGACAAAAATGTGGACGTTGGCTTTAATCGCCGTGATACAAACTCGTACTGTCAACTTTACGGATATTTACTCCATAAACCAGACTGACAACAACAGTGTTTTTATTTTTTATTTTTCAAACCAAACATTTATTTAGGTTAACCATAAATTCCAGCAACAGAATCTATTTTTTCAGAATAAAAGCTCTGAAATCTGAATTTTTTATATTTTTTGAAGATAAGAAAATCATTTCAAGATCAGATTCATTAAATAATCTGGGCCACCGATTGCTGACCACTGCATTAGAGGTTGTGATATGAGATGCATTCACGGAACATTGTAAATGTCCTTCCTTCTGCAAACACACCTAGAGAACTGCACCTCCTTAAGCTGTGTTTGAAGCCTGAGGGAATTTTTGCCCATTTCACGAGATTTTGACCAATGACAGGACAGTTCAGAGAAAGAGAAAGTCACCACTGCAAGCCACCTGAAAAGGATGGGAGGATCAGGTTTTCCCAACGCTGATTTTTAGAATCGTGTTTTTGGCCAATTTCCTTTCTTGCAACTCCAAAAGACTCTACCATGATCCCAAACATCAGAATGTAATTGAATTAAGGATTAAACTGAACCCTTAGCTATATTTCCTACTGCAGCTTTAATGGAACGTTAAATGTTCCCCTCCTCATCAGCAGCAGATCCACCTTCATATAGCACAATGAACAATACGCAGAGCCCGGAGTTCAGAGTATATCTGCGATTATCACGACTCATTACCACCTTGCAGTTGAACTACTCAAGCTTAATTTTTTTTTAAAGGAGACGCAATCTTAGTGAAAAAGACCCAGATATAAAGATCCATTTCCTTCCCCTAATGTGATGCACTGTGTCATAATTGACTTATTTCTGGTACTAAATGAAATCTCCATTTGCGCACAAACGTTTGGCTCTGCAAGGGAAAGAAAGTTGTCTGTCATGTGCGAGTGCAATTTTGAAAAGGTCTCGGTGCCATTTCGGGGCACAAAATGACTTTTCTGCGGCGCCTGGAAATGAAGGGCATTATAGCTTTGACTCAGCTTTCCAAGGTGATTCAGGCTGCGAGTCAATTCTGCACCTTTACAGAGACGAACTAAGTCGAGTTAGCTCATCTGCCGTTATCACTGCGGGGACAAACAGTCAGTCTTTGGCTTTTCTTCTCGTATTTATTCTGCATATTTATCACTTCCCCATTTACATTCTCAATCACATTAAACTGTTTTTCTCCACTCCGCATATGCTAAAACCTGCCTCCACTTCTCCACTGGAGCATTGTTCTTTTCCCGTATACTCTTTATCTTCCTCCCTCCTGCACTTGGCCCCTTGGCTTCCCCAGTTCCTTGCACAGTCGCCCATTAATCCTGCCTTGTTATGCAGTAATGCCAGCCACAGCAGACTTCAGACTGTCCTGGGGCTTTTGCCACTATTTGCTTATGGATAATGTGATGAGTGAGTGTATTACTGTGTGTGTGTGTGCACTCTTGTATTTGTTACCTCTTTAGGACCTTTTCTGGCATAAACCCTCGCCTTGTCAGGACGTGTCGTCCCCATAGAGACCAAAGGGGGCAAAACCTAATTTCTGAGGACCTGAACCATTGAATTATGGTTTGGTTAACCCTCTTATGACCATCATGATAATCAGGCCGATTTTATGGCTGTAGAATTGTCACAAAATGTTCAATGAGTGAGTGCCTCTGCCCCTTTTTCCAAGATAACTTTCACGCTCAATATCTGGCAGTTATTCAACCATTTAAGGCCCTGGTATACTTCTGTGTACAGCACATGCAGACCCAATGCACAACTTGCACATGACATGAACTGCGTTATCAACATACAAGGTTTTGGAACTGCACGCAAAGAGCACATTGGGTGAGTGTGGACAGATCCAGATCCGATCCAGCCCCGCTCACCAAGTAAGTAGTATACCAGGGCCTTTAGGGATTACGATACTCAGAAGCTGACGTCAACGTGTGACGCGCTGGTGAATCTTGTCTGTGATTGGACGGTCGTTCTGCGGAGGTCCTGAGGGCTACCGTAATGACATGGCTACAATTTTATCCTTCTCATGAGGGTCGCGGGGGGTGCTGTGCCAGTCTAAGCTGACATAGGGCGAAAGGCGGGGTACAGCCTGGACGGATGTTCTAGATATTACAAACAGTCCAGGAGTTATGGTAATGACAAGTACGCATGCCAAATCCTGTCAGCGATGGTCACAGAAGGGTTAATGTGAGGTAAACATCTTTGGTGTCTAAATGCATAGAAGGCAACGTAGAGTCCTTATAAGGTCAGCTGCTTGAGCCTGTGTGTATGTCGTGTGTCGCAGCTCCACACACAGTCTCTGATATTGGTGTTAAGTCCACACCGAGCCACAGCAGCAGTCCCTCCACATGTAGATCAATGAGATTTAATTACAGCTGAGCCTTTTCCTAATGGCTGTAATCAAGTATTAGGGGGCAGGAGACACAGTGATGGAAGAAGTGAGGCGAGTCATAAAGCTTTGCAAACACTGCAGAAGCAGCGAGAACATCTTGGAATGTATTTGGCATTGCTTTTCTGTATGTGCCACTTTTTTAATGTGTACATAAAAGCTGTATTGAGCATTACAGTTAAGCTATTGCTAAATGAGTTCAAGACCATCAGCTGACTTCCTGTCTCCATGTCTTATAGTTTAATGGTAGTTCTTGTGTTGCCGGGCAACATTCATGACTGTAAACTGAAGTTTACCGCTTAAAATGTTGATGTTTGACAGTTTAATGGGATAAAAACGTATTGTAGCTTCGTAGTGGGATTAGGGAGGGATTTGTGCAGGATCACCTACACCAGTGATTGTCAAAGACTGGGTCGGGACCCACAGTTGGGTCGCAGGAGGTTATTTTTGAGGTCCTGAAGCAAATTTGCAGTATTTTCCTCATTTTAGATATGATTTATACATATATGTTTTAAAATAACATGCATAAGATGCAATTTTAGTTAGTCTAGTAAACGTCTCTTTGAAATGAGTCATTTACTCGTTCGAAAAAAGATTCAGTGATACAGATATGACAGTAATTTAGTCACTACATCTTGTCATCTTTAAAAAGTGGGTCCACATATACACATTTTTTTGGAAACACTGGCTTAGTGTGCCATGTAGAGATGCCGGCAATGATTTTGTAATTACCCAGAATTCCTCAGGGGGCTGACAGAATGTATGTTCTCCCTTCTATTTTTACCTCCACTATTCTTTTCACATCCTAAAAAGGATACTTCAGGTTTTTGGAAATGTTGAATTCACCATCTTCCTGTTGTTGGTGTTTTTTTTTTTGTCTTTCCCCCGTGTCTTCTGTCAGGTAAAAAGAAACACCTGGGGTACAACCAAGTACATGGAGCTATACATCGTCGCAGACAACACACTGGTAAGCTCACAGTAACATTATCCACCCATTCAGCTGCCAAAGATTCCCGGTCGTGCAATTCATCAGCACTGACTGACCCAGCGCCACAGACCTCCATTTTCTTTCTCCGTCTCAAGTACTTCAGCCAAATGATTCGTAACTTGAGAAGTAAGCTACAAAGTCTCATTCAGACAATGGTCCACAAATCTATGTATGTGTATATTATACTTCATAATGAATTGCAGGTTCAGACCATTTTATTTCAACAACCCTTGTATTTGTAATCTCTTCAGTTTTAAAAATAAAAAAAATGCATGAACATCCACGCGAGACACAAAAGGGGTGGAAACAAATTGAGAAAAATGAACAGTTGCTTGGCAATATTTTTGCATACTTACCACATTGGCTTTAACTCTCAAAAATGACATTTTCCCAGACACTATCAACTACATAAAATAAGCATCACTCCTTATTTGGAGAGTCTACATGAAGCCATTTCCTGGTAATGGCTTTTTCTTCTACTTTAAACCTCAATTTAACATCCTTTAACTCTCAAATGTTGCAAAGATGCATCACCAGGCATGTGTTTGGGTTTTTACACCCCTTGTTTTTCAAGTTTGAAACAGTGCTCTAATGTTTTCTAGGCCTTTTAAGCTACTCAGTACTTAAATCAATTATTTCTATTTTATCCAAAAAAAAAAAAAGTTCCTCCTTCTCTTCCTGGTGCCTGAACCGCATCTACGTGGCTACATTTATCCACTTAACATCTGGCCATCATCGCATGACACATCACCGTAGAAACAGGAGCCACATCTTCCACAATTATCTCATTGCAGCTAATGGAGCTCTTTCATAGCGAGAGCTGGGAGCTGATATCATTGTCCCTGCGAGGCGAAGGCATGTGGAGGCGAGCCAGAAGGATTTGTCTGCCTAATGAGGGAGTGCATTTAGATCGAAACAAAGGTGGAAGGGCTTTTAAACAGACACTGAGCAGCGGTGATGAGATGCTATATTTGAAGGTTTCTTACACACTTGGTGACTAAAGCGGTGGTCTTTTCCCTGCTCTGCAAATGCTGGAAATTAGGATTAAAGCCGGGTTGCTTGGGTTACGGGGCTGTATTCACCGGTCACTAATCTCCGCTGGTGGGATTCACGCTCACGGTTAATTTGTTTGTCTGACCATAGACCTCATTCACACCACTAATGCTCACCCATCTCCTCTGTCCTGCAGTTTAAGCGGCAGAATAAGGACTATGAAAAGACCAAGGCACGGATAATGGAAATTGCCAATTACGTGGATAAGGTAAGGCTGATGGCTTCTCCTGCTGCCGACCGCGATTCTCCCAAGCATACGGGGCCGCTCCACTCAACTGACTAATACCTATTGTTGTACAGTCTTCACATATCGTGACGCCATCTGTCGCCGATCTTTGAAGCTGTAGAGCGTAACTTTAAAATAATAACAAATGTCTGGTACCCTTAAAATTGCTGTCAGATGAGTTCACACAATGTTGATAAAAGCAAAAAAGCTCCATATGACTCCCTCTGTGTTTCTCTGTGTTGTATCATTCCCACACTGCACATGGGAAGCGAGAGGTTTCATGTCCAGGCCAGAAACTACCATTGTAAAGCCTTGGGATTTGTGATTTGACCAGCGGCATGAAACAATTTCTTTTAAATGGCAACATCCATCCATCCATCTACCGCTTTATCTTCCACATGAGGGTCCCGGGGGGCGCACTGGTGTCAATCTCAGCTGGCGGGGTAAACCCTGGACAGGTCGCCAGTCCAGCACAGGGACGCATATAGAGACAAACATTCAGCATTCACTCTCACACCTACAGTCAATTTAGAGTGTGGGTGAATTTACCCAATCCCCAAAGCCGGAGAACCCAGAGAAAACCTACACACACACACACACACAGGGAGAACATGCATACTCCATGAAGAAGGGCCCTTGCTGCAACCGGGTCGCAAAGTGCTCACCACTACACCAACCATGTGTCCCTAAATGGGAACATAATTTACAGAACTGAAATGAAAAAAAGAAAAGCAGGCTCATTAGACTTCCATAGAAAGAGAAGAGAATAGGCAGAATCACCCCCAGCTACTGTCCATGGTCGAGACAGGCGGACAACAGCAACGCTGCGCTAGTAAAGTGAGACAAACAGATTGGAGAATGAGTGTATTTGGTCCATAAAATGTCAAAATATGAAAAAAATGATGTTCTCAAATGTTGTGCTCCTGGTGTACACAATCGCTCCCTCAGTCGGTGCCTATTTTCACATGAAAGACGCCGCGAACAAATAAAGTGAACATCGTTTCTATTCACAAAGACCAAACAGAGGCAGATTAATAGCATCAACAACAAGTTGCACAAGGCAGCTTTAAAGGTGGTCGTCTTTGTTCCCTACTAAATCAAAAGTGAATGAAATGTGTACACAAATGTCTGCTGTCACATTAACCTCTGAAGAATTCAATCAATACCGTCCTTCAGCAGTGCTTTATGGGAGATTGAGGTGAAAATGCAGTATGTGACCAGACTGTGTTAGGGGAGCTTATGACGAGACGGTGGACTAACCTTTGTGTGTGTGTGTGTGTGGTCAGTTCTACAGAGCTCTGAACATCCGAGTGCCGCTCATTGGTCTGGAGGTTTGGACTGACAGGGACCAGTGTATCGTCAAGGAGGAGCCCAACGCAACTTTGTGGTCCTTCCTGCAGTGGCGACAGAAGCTGAAATCCCGCAAGAAGCACGACAACGCGCAGCTGCTCACGTGAGCAACACACGCGTCACTTACAGTCTTTTTTATTGACTCATTCTAATAATTCAGTTCACCAAAAAGAACTCCTTTGCTCGTGACTTTTTTTTGTGTATGTCATGTATAAAACAACATCATGGTTTTGTGCAACCGTGCTTTCATTTACGGCAGTTGATTTTAAAGCCTAATTTGCAGAAACAAGAAGAAGCAACTTCATTTTCACCTTTACTGAACTTCATGTTAGGGTTTTTTGAAGTGTCGTTGTAAGAGGTATTTGCACATATGGCGCTTTTACATTTTAATATCTAAAATCTCAATATTTAACAGTCTGGTGTATTTAGTGTCAGCACTGCCGAAAGCTGGCAAACGTGAACCGAATCACAACCCGTTCAGTGGTATTTCAGTTCAGTGATTGTGTCAGACAGAGTCTGTGCTCCGGTCATGCAGGAAATACTGAACTAATCTTTTTAATGAACTGATTCGAATGATTCAGTACACTGAAAACAACTGTGTGTTACAGTGCCAAAAGTGTACAATGGAAAAGCTGCAAAAGAAAACGATGTTTGATTTTGATTTGATTTTTTTTCAAAAAATCAAAAAATAGAACAATGAAAGGAAAGTATTTGCTAAAAACATGTCTCTAGTGTAAAAGTCTCCACTGCGGTGGCAATGCCCTCTCCAAACTACATTTGTATCCATTCTTTTTTTTTGGTTTTAAGAAGGTATACAGAAAATCCTGAGCTTTCTTAGGTGTCACACTGACTGCACCATAGGGAGGAGCCAATCAAGGAAACAGGCTGCTGTAGTTTTTCTTTTCAAGTGAGAAAATGTGGAAATCTCTGCCCTCCTGATGTTGATGCGTGGGTTTGTACTGTAATCATTCGCGCGTCCCCCGCTAATAATACGAAAGCTGATTAGTTGAATCTCCTCCCGCACACATGCACAGTTCACCCCCGTCCTGGCATCATTAGAGCCTCTGTGTGGCTCTAACGACATGAACAGCCACAGCTTTGGGTCACACCGTTTCATATTTCATGTGCAAATTGACACATGATTAGTCAAATAGGGATTTCATTACGCAAAAATCTTGCTGTAATTGTGCCGAACCAGCTCAGTGTGCGCCGCCAGAAGCAGCATCGCAGCTCAACGCACACACATATTTGTCGAGTTACCCACAAGCATTTAATTGGCCCCTCTTGCTCTTGCTCCATTAGCTGTGCTGATACCACAGGGCCTGTTTTGTGTTGATTTGGTTTTTGGATGCAAAGTGACAAGTACCACAGACAAGTAACACAAGGTGTGGATTGAGGTTCCTCGCACGCTCGCGCCCACATCTCCCACGTCCGAAAGGCTTATCGTGTCTGTGCTGCTACTGCATCTGCAATCAATGTGCATCCACTGTGAAGCTGTAAGTGAACAGGGAGGAGATTATGGTTAATGATTTTTCACTGTGTGTGTTTGTGTGCTGTAGTGGTGTGATTTTCAAGGGGACAACTATTGGAATGGCACCGCTGGAGGGCATGTGCAGCCTGGAAAACTCTGGCGGCATCAACGTGGTATGTAGGAAAACATTTATCTTCCCATCTCATTGCTCCATCTCACTATGTGTTTTTTTCTTTTCAATATTTGTGAACTTTTCCTCCTCAAACTTTTCTCTCATTTTGAAGCCACATTTTATTCTCTGGTTTCCAGTGACGGGAATAACGACTTACTGTTTCCATCATTACAAAGCCGTTGCTGACAATAACATGTGGCACCAGGGCTGTCCTAACTTTTATTTAACGAGGGCCAGATTTGATAATGTGAAGATTTCAGTCCCTTAGACCTTTTTTTAACAGTAAAAGTTACATACAAATGCACCGTTTTATAAGGGAGTTAAGTAATGAAAACAATTCTCCCAATTTCTACACTTTTATCCATTTTCTTCAGCTAGCTAGCTACCTAGCTTGCTAGCTGACCTCTGTTACAAGCACACAAGCTAGCTTGTTGATTGACTCTATCTAGCTGGCTATTGCTAGTTACCGAGCTTGCTAGCTTACTTCTGTTACAAGTACACAGGCTAGCTTGTTGATTGAATCTGTCTGAGTTCCTGTTAATCTACACCTATAGAGATTAGCATCAAATATATTTATTTTTCTTGTACCAGCTTGTGTTATTTGTTTTAGAGTTATACCTCAGGGAAGTTGGACGTATCGTGCATTAGCTACAAATCCAGCAATGGCCTCGGCCAACGTCAACAGTGTTTCTCCAAGGCTTTGATTTCATTAATATTCTGGCCGTGATATTCATCAGCGCGAAGGATTAATATGGATTTAGGATTCAGCCACAGTTTTGGTTTCATTCGTCCGTGTTTGGAGATATGCCTTCTCTGCAGTTCCAGTAGTTTAGAATTTCAAACTTCGAATGTGAAATCTATAAGACAGATTTTCGAAAATGTCAGCACCTCACAGTCCTCGTCCATCTAAATTGAGTCTTGGATTTTGACTCTAAATCAAAGGGTGTAAAGTCATTTCAATACATTATGCTACATGCCGCTAATTACACTGAAGTAATGGTTATTTCACATTTGCTTTAAATGATTAAACTTTCAAATGTACATTTTAAATAACAGGCTACAATAAAGTTTTCCAGAGTCATGTCCGTCCTCGCTGCACAAGACAAAGTGACCTTTATCTCAACTGTGTCTAATTCAGTGCCGTCTGATTTGATTTTACACCTGCACCGCTGAGGTCTGCGCCAACTTTCTGCTGCATTAGACGGTAAAGAAGGTGAAACCAAACTTAAGTGGAGACAGAGATTTGATCTATAATGAAGTGAGTCACAGAGTGTCCATCAGAGTCGGTGAAGCATGTTTCTGTACACGAGTCTGTCTTTTGAATGTTAAGTGATGGATTATTCCAGTTATCAATCTAGTCTCTTTAATTCAAGAGAGGCAAATCCTGATTCATTCCATAATACATTTTATATTAAACATATTATAGTGTAATTGTGTCATAATGTAATAAATAACCAATTCTAACTCTTAATATCATGACTTTTCACATGATTACTTCATTATTGGAATATGACACCTTTATTGTTAAGATACAGCTGCTAATATTCCAGCTAATTCTAATTAACAAAGCAAATGAGTTCCTGTCTTTTATTAAATACAAAATGAGGAATTATATTGCCAATTACTTTATATTACTTTTAACCTTTATCAGATGAAACTGTTGTTTTATTTGTGTATGGATAAGTCTTAGTCTAAAGCTGAAATTCAGCTAAACAAAACCACTGAATGTTCACTTACGCTTTAAATAATAAATGTGCTTAAAAGCTCATACAAAGCCTGTGCTTATGGAATACATTCCATTCACCTTGTTTCAAGTACTTTCTGCAACCCCTTTTATACAAATGACCAAGTTTCTGTGACGGAAAAATTACCGTGAATGTCACCTCAAATCAAAACGTTAAATCCTTTTGGTAGAGGTTTGCAGAATTGTGACATCATACTCGCAGAATAAAGAGAGTGTTTTCAGTCTATATCTTGCATGTATATCAATGTTAAAACAATCCAAACTGAGCTCAAATATCCTGGAAGTCTGTAGTCTGACACAAAACCACTTTGTAAATCACACATTTTATACTCTCTTAATCCTGACTTCAGAGCACATGAATTCAAAAGAGGCAGTACAACACATTAACAACTCAGGAAAGAGGTCCTACAGCACCAGTGCACCTGAACGCACCCATCAACACCAGTCACAGGTTATATCAAAGTCAGCATAGCGTGGCAAAAGCTTAACTTGCCTAAAGTACATTTATACATGCCTCTTAAAAGAGTTAGTTTTTGATTTAAATGCACTCTGGTTTGAATGGCTTTGTTTTTATCTGGTGCATTACCACTCGAGGAAAAGTTTAGGGTGTTAACATTCATATCTCGGCTGGTTTCCCGCAGCTTTAAAACACCCACTCTGTTGTATTATTCAGCCTGTGTAACTGCGCGGCTTCATATACATCACAGCAGTGGACTGAATGGCTGCAGACGGAGAGATTGATAGCTTTTCCATGCTTGATTTGCCTCTAATAGGCTGTCAGCTCTCCTGTGGGCAGAGACGGCCTGTGGAATCCAAATGCCCTGTGGCCGACCACAGAACCCACACACACACACACTTTCACGTTACCTGTGTGGTTTCGCTACAGTGTAACATATTCACATTTTATGCAGTTTGCATAAGTCAGAGGAGAGAGAGCTCAGTTTTATCCTGGGGCCAGGGCAGAGTGGTAGCTGACACATTGACTAAATTTTAATCCAACCCGGAGGTTTAAAGTCCAAATAAAGTGATAAAATGTCACCCCCAAAAAAAAATGTGTTACTATTAACTGCCTTGCCAAAAAGTTAAAAAAGTTGCTATTTTTTTGGAAATTGGTTTCAAATGCTGCTCTGAGACGCTGGAGGAGCCATACACACACACACACACACACAGGCGCACAAGACTGAAGAGAAACTGTTTTCAGTCTTTACTGCATAGTCCACTATTTTCTAACATGAGGAGAAACTCTGCTTTTGCTCTCCATGGTCTTTAATGTATTCATACAACCACACCTATGATCATCAGACGTTTTCGAGCCCCATTGATCGTCAGCCTGCCTTCTCTCTCACCGTCTCGCAGGACCACTCTGACCTGCCCATCGGCGCCGCGGCCACAATGGCCCACGAGATCGGCCACAACTTTGGAATGAGCCACGACCACGAGGGCTGCTGTGTGGAGGCCACGGCAGAGCAGGGAGGCTGTGTGATGGCTGCCGCCACCGGGTGAGCCTCAGGCGTCGTGTCAGGCTCCAGCTCAAAGCTGCTCACACAGAGATGTTGTTGCTAACAGATGAATAACAATTTCATCAGCCACAAAGCAAAACAAATTACATATTAATGTTGCTGCCTGAACACTTGTCACGGGAGATTGTTGATTTTACTGGGATATAAAAAACAAAGACATTTGCTCTGTTTAACTTGGATCATTAAAGACTTTTAATCAGCATTTTTTCATTTATATACTAATTCACATGCCGTCCCTCGCGTTAACTTCATTAGGATGACACAAAAGCACAGAGAAGACAAAGAGTGTGTTGTCCTACAGTAGCTCAGTTTCTCTCAGGAAAAAAAAAAGCAAGTACTATTTGTTCTAATGCAAACAAGAAAAGGAATAATCTGTGTAATATATTCTGCTCCTGCTGTGTCCAGGCATCCATTCCCTCGAGTCTTCAGTCGCTGCAGTAAACGTGATCTGGACAGCTATTTCCAGAAAGGAGGGGGCATGTGTCTCTACAACATGCCCAACATGAAGGACCTGGTTGGGGGCAAAAAGTGTGGCAACGGCTTTGTGGAGGATGGAGAGGAGTGTGACTGTGGAGAGCCAGATGTGAGTAAATAATTTTTTTTTTTTTACAAATGCTGTGTTTCCATCATGGCATGGTTGAGTTTGGTACAGTTTGGAATGATAAAGCCCTGAGTCGGGCTTCGGTTTCGACTGAGAACAACAAACGGCAACATCGAGCAGGACAACAGACAACAATAAAAGGCACTTGTCTCAACAAGACGTCAAGTCTGTATGAGAACAGACTGAGGGCGTTGAAGAGAAAGACAGCACCATTTCAAATTTCGAGGTCTGGTGGAGGGTTAATCAGAGCCGCTGCGAACGACCGCGCCGCCACAGTGGACTGTGTCGGTCAGGTTGGTCACCATGTTTTCGATGGTGGGCGGAAACCCACGCAGACACGGGGAGAACATGCAAAACTGCACACATCACTGTGAGGCAACAGTGCTAAGTGCTAGCTCCACCCAGACCACAGGGAAGGGAAGGGTGCCACAAAATAGAACAGTAAGGGCTGGTTATTTTGGTACTGTGTACCAATGTACACTCAGTGGAAACACAGCTATAGGTTCTCCGTCCAGACTTTTGGAAACATGAGATGAGGGACACTCAGCTGCAACATGCGACCTATATGGCACTTTACCACTGTACAGTTCCAGCAAGACTCGGCATGGCACGGCTCGACTCTTCTCGTTTGGTATCATTTTAGGTTACTGTAGTACCATTTTGTACACGACACACACAAACTAGTGACTTGTAAAGCCGTTGTTGTCAGTGTACTAAAACATTAGAAACAGTTAATTCCAAAGATTAGTTCAGTACTTCCTGCATGACACGAGCACAGACTGAAATATGACTGAGCGTGTTGTGATTTGGTTTCAGCAGTGCGGTCGCTAAAAACACCAGACTCCTCTGTTAAATATTGATATTTTAGACATTCCCTCGCTAAATGTTCGAGATTAACACACGTTTTCCGGATTTTTATGTCTTTTTAACTGATCTACACTTCGGCATTGTTCTGTTTGAGTCTCTCTAATGGAAAAGCAAAAAAGAAAAACCAGTGGAGTCATTCTGGAACTGTGTCAATACTGTACCTTTAACAATCTTGCTGAAATGCACTGACGCTAAACTCGCATCACTGCCAAAAAGTTGCCGTATCCGAACCAAAGTGCATTGAAAACAATCTCCCCTCTCTGCTCTGTGTTTATGTCACCGGGGGGGACTGCGTCACTGCAGCCTCATCTCCGATGCTCCCTCCGTCGCGTTTTGTGCGACACAGCCGAAAGACTCTCTGAAAGTTTCCCCTCTATTCTTTTGTGCTCAGCAAACCTCACAGGTTAAGCAAACCTGCTTTGGTTCAAGCGGAGCAAATTGAAAACAGAGGAAGAAAATTGGTATCTGACAGCGGCAGCGCGGCTGACGGGGCTGTTTGTTATGACTCCCACTCTGAGCGGAGCTGACAGTCGAGCACGAGCTGCTGACACGCCACCTTACCTTCTCTCTGCAAATGAGACGCGCTGCACGATGATGCCTAATGGTCTCACCTTGTGATTTTCCCCAACAAAGACTAATGATACACATAACAAACATGGCTGTGGCGTCCTAATCTACACTGTAAATGCTTTTAAGACCAACTGAGTATGAGTGCAGGAACTCCAGGGAGGCAACTTTTCATGTTGAACACTACAGAGATTATTGTTATTATTATTTCTACTTTTAGGGTTTAAGAAAACAGGCGAGTCTCCCTTGATGTCCAAATGAACATCACACTACAAACACAGAGCTTTTTGTTGTTGTTTTTGAGGTTCACCCCTAATCCCTTTTTCCCTCCCTCCCTCTCTCTCTCTCTCACCTTCTCCCCTGCCTGCATAATTGGCTTTTATTCAAAAGCCACGTTCCTTTTGACCTTAAAACAAGGTTCGTAGGAGGGTGTTATGATGAGGGGAGATGTTCTCTGCATGACGCAGCAGAGATTGGAACTTTTACTTTGAAGTGTTTGATGAGAGTGTGTGTGTCTCTCCATAGTTGTGAGGTTGGTGTAAAGTTGGTTAGACACGCTCGGATGGCTCCCCCCTTTAACAGGAGACGTCTATTTCATTGGTGTCACTATATTTTTCAAGGTCCTATAATATGCAGTGTTTGAGCGCCACTAGTTGGCGCTCTTGAGCAAGCGTTTCAGACCAAAACAAAAGCGGGACGGCTGATGGGAGTCATGCCTGCCCCGCACTAGAGGATTTGAATTGATTTGAACCGGTTTTAATCAGCCTTTTATGAAGTACCTTAAAAGTTTCTAACCAGAAAATGACTTTGGTCACTTTTTATAATATTACTTAGGGATTGAGTCATGGTAGCTCAGTGGTAGGGCGAGTTATCTCGCAACTGGAAGGTTGTTGGTTCAATTCCTGGCTCTGCTCGTCTATATGTGTCCTTGAACAAGACACTTAACCCCATGACTAGAAAAGCTCTATATAAATACAGGCCATTACCAACTCTTCTTCTTCTGATTTTTATTAGGTAGTAACGAGTAACAAAGATAGTTTTGAAGAAATGTAGTGGAGTGAAAACACAAGTTGTTCGAAATATAAATAACAAATTAAAGTACAAATATGTGAATCTTGTCCTTAAGTACAGTAACAAAGTATTTGTACTGTGTTACATTACAACACTGGTTGTAATCCTGAGAAATCACAGACTTAAGACGATCCAGTCAAACCATTTCGGATTTGGGATCTCACAGAAAGTCGCGTGATTTAATGTGACTTCAGAATGTAAACAGACTGTCGGCGCTATAGCATCTGTGTGCGCGATGTTTTGTGCCACTGTGGATGAAGTCATGGCTGAGAAGACTCAATCAACTAGGCCTGTATAAGTTACAAAAGTATGCAACATCCCGGTAAAACTGATGCTAATCCCTCACACTACAGGATCATTTATCCATATAATCTGTTCAAATCAGCCTAAAAGCCACGATTGTGGAACAGGCCAGATTAGGACAGAAATCGAGCCAATTCTCCTCTAGTGTGGAGGAGACTAGCCAGTCACCATTGAAAACACATATTTAAAATAATATATGATCTGTGAGTCCAGGAGGAGAATAGCTAGCTACGAGTTAATTTGGAGTTATCATAATGAAAATTCCAGACTCATATAAACCTCCCATCTCTCTTCTTGTCTGAAGCCCTATAATCCAAAGAATGTACTTTCAGATAGATTGACAGATAGAACCGTTTGAACTGCTGCCCTCCGTTTTGCCTTCACACCACTATTAAACCATGTGTATCTATTTTACAAAACGTTTAGCGCAATAAAACATGTCTGCATAAGTGTACGCTAACTCAAGACTATGTTTGTTGCAAATGGAAACATAAGTTTTTTTTGTGACTTTGTGAACCAGGCATTCTGCCTTCACTAAACTCCGTAGAGAAAATCAACAATTTTTACCTCATGGCACACGGGAGCCGTTGATCCGCTGCTGCCTCCATCTGTCACTTCAACTGTCTTATTTTGTGACTTCGGTGGTTGAAATCCTTCATGAAGATTTACTCAAGTGACACAAACGAAGCAAGAGTGGCAGCAGTGGACCAGCAAACTCCTGTGTGTCCGTCAGCTAAAAAACGCTGATATTCTCAATGGACTTTGGTGCAGGGAAGTGAGATGTGTCCTGTCAGAAAAAGGCTGTACAATAAATATCTTCAACTAAGAAATCTTGACCTAAAGATCAATGCTATGTGCTGGGACTTTTGTTAAGTGTCTAAATGTCCCTGTTGACAGTGATAGTCTCATATTGTCTCCCAGCACAGGGGGAATGAACAAGTTTATTATCATTTCATCAATAGTCTGTTAACATTCACAATGCTGACTTATTGCTTTGTTTAAACTCAGGGGTTTATTAACATTCATAATTGAGTTGCTCTTTGTAACTATTACTAATGGTCCGCCTCCTTCACAGCTCATTAGAAAGTGGGGCTGTTTGATAGCGCACTTTGCATTACCGTAATTACGCTACGGTTTGTGCTAACGGAAAAATCCCAACGGTTTCTGAAAGCTGAGAAGTTGGTTATTACGGTAATTCCAATCCACGTCTTTGTCACCAAAGAGCACCTGTATAGTACATAGTTTCCATTTTTCAGCCTGTTTTTGCACACTGAGAGACAAAGACTCAAACAAAAATGTTATTGTAAATGTTGCAAAGGTTTTTTCTATATACATTTTTTTGTTTTTCTTAATTTTAAATTGTTATTACACTATTTTAACATGCAGTACATTGTGAATAACTGCCAGATATTGTTATTATACATTATTCTGGAAATATGGGCAAAAGCAGTTATTCACAGGACATTTTCTGGCCCTTTTTATGGTTAAAATAAGCAAAAAAAAAAGGCTTAGGTTTTAAAGAGTTAAAAAGAAAAGTTTTTAAAAATGTCAACAGTGTCTAGGGAGCAATGAAGAAAAATGGGAGAGCGTTTCACAGCCTGGATGCTGCTATATGATAATGTTTTGGTTCTTAATGAGTGTAAGTCGATGCAGAGTTCCTGTGTGTGTGTGAGTGTGTGTAACTTTGAGAACTAATAATGTGTTTGTGTGTTATAGGAATGCACCAATGACTGCTGCAATGCCAATAATTGCACCTTGAAGGCGGAGGCTCAGTGTGCCCACGGTGTGTGCTGCGAGGGCTGCAAAGTAAGTCACACACACACACACACAGAGGCAGAGTGCCGTGGGAGTGGAGCTGAACTGGCGCGCAGTAGTATCTCAGTATCATTAGTTCACTGTCAGTCATCGTGTCAGTGTGTTGACATACTGTACCCACAGCGTGTCAGCTCCCATCACAGCAGGACACGCCGTCTTCACACCGCACCGACACTTTTCATCTCTGCTCTCATCTCGCTGTTGAAATGCAAATCCTGACAGCCCATTGTAACACACACACACACACACACACACACAGAGTAAATTCTACTGAGTTCCTGACAGCACAGGCAAATACCGAGGATGGTAATAACTGTAACGCTCTCCACACAAGAGGAGCTGCAACTCCCATCACAATATTGTTTATCTTTCAATACCTTTTTGATGATATTGCTTTACAGGCTGTGTCATTTGCCTTTTACACAGATGTGCACGTTTTGGCATAGTCTCATATCCCGCGTTTGCACAGGCCTTTCTTCTACGTCTGTTAGTTGTTGTGATAAAACGTTTAGAGATGCTTTTATTATATTATATACACAAAGCATCGGATGATATAGTTTATCAGTGTTCACTGCAGCTACAGGGATAGTTCTATTTTATCTACTTTTAAGTTTGCTGGCGGGGTTTTTTTTTGGACCACAAAGTTTGAACAACATGAGGCATCAGTTTAACCACCTGCACGCAGCAGCAGACACACAGTCTGAGAGAGGGAGAGCAGTTAATGGAGTGGAGCATTTTACACAATTCTTTTAGATGCAAAACAAGACAGTGACGGTAGCCTTAAAGGCGTCAACAAGCGTTGCGTGTCGCAATGGCTCCAAAATCAGCTGCGGATGTCTGTCTGGCCTTTTTTATTTACTTATTTTAACCATAAAAAGGGCCAGAAAATGTAGGTGCTTTTGTCCATTTTTCCCAAATAATTTTCAATATCTGACAGTTATTTACAATGTACTGCATGTTAAAAAGCACAAACTGTCGCATATTTATGGTAACGCAAATTGTGGTTGCGCAAACGTCTCATCGTTGAAAGGGTTTAAATCCTGGGACGGGTCAAGGGCTGGCTGCCCGCTGAGCAAGGCACCAAAATCTCCATTGCTCCCCGTGTGCAGATTAGTGCTGCCCACTGCACCTGCACCCAGCACGTGTGTGTGTGTGTGTGTGTGTGTGTGTGTTTACAAGCGACAGGTTAAATGCAGAGGTCAAATTCACTATCATTAATTGGTGTGTGTGCAAAAATAACTCCATAAATAAAGCTATATCTAATTACAGACGCTTAAATGCAGTTGAGGTAGCGGAATCCCACACACAGCTTTTGCTTGGCATCAGAATTTCCCTTATTAAACAACTGACATTTCAGTCTCTAGATTATTTTAGTTTCACTAACAACGCTCCATACGCTGTGGTGCTGTTATTGGACCAGTAACTGACTCTGTCAGTCTCTGACTGCGTTTGTTTACACTTTGTCACACAGAATAAGCAACACATTAGTCGAGAACAAACACTGACCTGATTTCTACAATGAAAAGGCTTCACTGTGTCTCCTCGTTGCTTGTTTTCCCGACTGTGCCAGCTGAAGCAGGCAGGCACCATGTGTCGGGGGCCGGCGGGGGCGTGTGACCTGCCAGAATACTGCACCGGGGCCTTACCTTACTGTCCTGCCAACGTCTACCTGCTGGACGGCTCCCCCTGTCAGCGCGGAGTGGCTTACTGCTACAACGGCATGTGCCTCACCCACGAGCAGCAGTGCCTGCAGCTGTGGGGCTACGGTAATGAAAAGTCAACGACCGCACGCGACACGGCGCCGACCGCTTATGTGGGGTTTTTCCGCTGGTCGACAGAAAAGTCAAATAGCAGCAATTTCCTGAGAAATGTCACACAGAGAAGTAATAATGATATTTAAGACAGTCGGAGCATTTCACCTATAGTGGCACAATACGAATGTCCCCTGCCGTCCCTCTTAATCATGGCCCCAGTTCAGAGAGAGAAAACCCACAAAATAGAACCGGAGTCCTATTCCATTTTTCAGACCACCGGGCCTGCTTTGAACTCTAATTTTAAACGCTTCGGACACCGTGGGACACTCAGCTAAGAGCATCAATGGGGCACCGGGAGGCAGGGGCTGGGACAGGCGAACTGTGAGCTTTTTAACTGCAGCACGTTTAAGATGGGCTATTGCAGCATGAATTACCGCGTCTGCTGGCACCAGACTTGCCCTCCAATGGATCCTCGTTAAAGGATTTAAAGTCTACTTATTCCAATTACAGAGTCCTGTATTCTTATTTTTCTTCACTACCTCCTCGAGTCAAGAGAAGCTTCTCCGGAATCGAACCCTGATTCCCGGTTACCCGTGGTCACCATGGTAGGCACAGAAAGTACCATTGAAAGTTGATGGGGCGGACATTTGTGCCTATACTTTAGATCAGGAGTGTCAAACATACGGCCCGGGGGCCAGAACCGGCCCGCCAGAGAGTCCAATCGGCCCACAGGATGAATTTGTTAAAATTTCACTCTAATATAAACGTAATGTCAAATACTCCAGATACCCGTGACTAAATGTTTGTGCCTTTATAGATCCAGTGTGCTTTGTAAATAGTAAATTTAGGCATGATATTGTTGAAATTGCACTTATATTTTTCAAGAAATTTCACATTTTGTAAAATTATCCTTCAGTAAATGTAAAACAAAGGAGAAAAAACAAAGGGATTCTTGTTGTTCATAGGTTATTATGCTATTATTTTACTATTTTTACTGGTCCGGCCCCCTTGAGATCAAATTGTGCTGTATGTGGCCCCTGCACAAAAATGAGTTTGACACCCCTGCTTTAGATCTTAAGATCTTAAGGATCTAAAGTGAAAGTGATGAAGTGATCATCTAAAATATTAATACACACAACAAATAGAAAAACAGACCTGGCACTAGTACGAAGTGACTGTGAGGGCTTTAAAAAGTGTGGTACCTCACTATGATCAATTCCACTTGTTGTTAATGAAGTTTAGATCTTGTCATTTGACTCTGAGCTCCGACACCAAACACACAAGTTTCCTAAAATCTCTTCATTCTTTTCCATTTGAGGGTTTACACTGAACACTGATCTCCAGGAGGCCGTGATGTTTCTGCAAACGTAGTTGGCGTCAGCCGTAACCAGTGAAGAGAGGGTAATGGAACCTGTTGTGTTTTCAGGAGCTCGACCCGCTCACGACGCCTGCTTCGAAGACGTCAACGCCGCGGGAAACGCTTTCGGAAACTGTGGGAATGATGAACATGGCAACTACATGAAGTGTGAAAAAAGGTAAGCAACGCTGCTGATGTTAACTAATCGTGTCAGATAAGTAGATACAAGGACTATAGTTTGGGGAATAGCAGATACTTGTTGTTTCTACCAGGATTAAAAAGTACTGTAGGTCAACTCTGTAGTCATTCAATAATCATATGAATACTTTTTAAATCTCTGCTGCTGTTAACAAGCACACTTCAGCTGAACTGAGACTTTAATCACACAGCCAAACCCGACTTTCAGCGTCGGCTCAGGTCTCTCCGAGACTGTTTCCATGGAACAGCGCCAGAGCTAATTAATGGAGCCAAATTAGCGATTTAGCTATGTAAATGAGCTCATGGATTAAGGTGGCTGACGGCTGCCGTGTATGAGCCACCGCTGCCCTAATCCATTATGAAGTCCCACAGGAGTCATTAGAGTGTTTTCTGGCCACAGTGAGTCACAGAGCTGATTAGAGGATATGTAAATTCACTGCCTGCCTCTTATTAAGACGTGAATAATCTACACGCAGCTGCTATGTGCTCATCATCGTCTAATCCTCTGCACTTCTTTACCTCAGGACACTCCCAGGGCGAGAGTGTGTGTGTGTAGTTATTTACCACGTTCTATCTACATATTAATCAGAAAAACGCTGATATTGACAAAGAAATGAAGTGCGACTCCTCTGCGAGGGAGTAGATCAAGCGTCACACCTGCTAACGAAGAATGATCCGATGAGAGACGAAGTAATTATGTGGTAAAAGCACAGAGGCGGGGGGGAAAGCTCAGACACTTAAGAAACTTTGTTTTCCAAGTCTCATTATGAAAAACGACAAACACTCTAGCGCTTTAACAAACTTGGAACTCATTTGGTTGTGTTGATCTTGTTGACGGATCGGCCTCTGAGGTCAGGGGTCAGTGTTGCAGGGCTTCCTGTGCACTGACAGCGGATATCCGGGCCACGACTGTGATTATAGACTGGCAGCAACGTGAGACACAGGACAGTTTTGAGAGGATAATCTGTGACCTGTTTTTTTTTTTGAAGGGCTATCAATCAAAAAGCTGATAACCTGTCAATTTTTGTTTATCTGTTTTGCCTCTTGTGCTCTGCACATTGACCAGTTACCTCCGAGAAACCAAAGCCTGCTCAAACATGATTGATCAGAAACTAGAGCACTCTCATCAACAGATTCTGATTATTTAGATTAATGCTATAATCGAATGGGACCTTCTGGGACGCCAAATACATTTTATACAACAAAACTTCCACTTAGATTTTGTAAAAACAAGTAATTTCCCTACACATCATTTCAGTAAAAACGTGAAATCTGATCCATCGTGAGTGTGCGTGGCATCTTTGTTTCTTTGCTTGGGTACATATTTGGTTTTTACTAGGGATGAGCATTTGTAGCATAACATATATTCAGTGATATTATTCAAATAAATGACCTTTGACGCAGTGTGAGCTGTTGGTGTTGTGCAGAACTGTTGTTTTCTCCATTTTTATGGTCTTGTGAATGTGAGATGATGTTTTTTTATTCATTTATTTGTTTATTTTTACCTGTATTTTATGTCATTTTAATGTCAGCACTCTGGGCAACTGTGGTGTTTTTAAATGTGCTCTATAAATAAAGTGGACTGAAATATTCTTAAGTCCAGCACATGACAGCGAGTGAAAGTAATGCAGGGTTCACGGCGTGTTGCGGAAACACGAGAAGCTTAGGTGAAGCATTCAAAGACTTGGGTAAATTTGTCAAGCTTAGAGCTTTAAGATGCATTCAAGGAATCTCTTAAATGTCTTTTTTTTTTTTTTTTTCCCCAATTTTTTTATTTCACTAAATGCTTGCTGCTGTTGCCACCTTGTGGTAATAAATGCACCACAAATTAGGTATTGTAGTCATTGGAGTAGAAACCGTGCAATTTATCTTTTCATCCCTTATTTCTACCCGATCTCCTCCTCAGTTAAGTGGCACTCAAAGGTAAACATTTCTTTTTTCGTGTGCTTGTGTCTGTGTCCAGCGATGCCAAGTGCGGTAAGATCCAGTGCCACAGCGCAGCACAGAAGCCTAAAGGCACCAACGCCGTTTCCATCGACAACACCATCGAGACAGACGGCGTCAAGGTGAAGTGCAGAGGCACCTACGTTTACAGCACCCAGGACGGTCAGGGCGACCTTCCTGACCCCGGCCTCGTCATGACTGGCACCAAGTGTGGAGAGGGAAAGGTCAGTGCGACCGATTTACACGGATGTGAATTTTAATCTAATAAACGTAACATACAGTAAAACGAATTTCAAGGCGGTTGAACCTGCTGCCTTAAAGATGGGAGTAAACTCAACTTCACAGAAGGTTAAGTTTCACAATTAGTCAGAACTAGTTTTGAAAACTCATCTTGTGAAAAATGTCCAAAAGTTCTCATCGGTGGTGTTAAAATGAGAAAATATTTCACATTACTTAATGGGGGCATAATATTTGACAGTGCAGTTAATCAGCGAATGATCCGGAGCTTCCCTTCATTGACTTCAGTGAGTGTTGGCGAGGTTAACAGGGTCTTTGATCAGCACTAACACTTGGCTCAGCACATGTTTCTGGCCACCTGCCGAGAACACGCACCTCTGCCTGGCATCCTAAACTGTGCAGAGAGAGAGACGGGGAGAGACAAGAGAGATTGAATGCACCACACATCTCACTCACAAAGGATTTAAAGCTGTGTTATAAAGCCAGGAAACAAACACCGGAGCAGAGATTCTGCCCTTCTGTTTGGACGTGTGTCTCTATCCTCACTAGGAGTTTCGTTCTTTTCTGTTTGTATTAGTTACTACTATATATCTCATCTCTGAGGAGGGCGTCGGTATGTGTATGTGATTAAAACCAGATTCTTAAGCTCTGTTCGTACAGGATTAGCATTACCTCATGTGCATGAAAAAGGCATAGGTGAGACATAGGAAATAGCGTCAGGAGACGACAGGAAGTAGTGGGTACATCTGAATCATGTAGTCTGTGATCCCTCATCAGGCACAGACGCTAAATGTGTGATTTACAGTCTGTCAGTCGTCATAAACGAACGTGCTGAAACCAGTCGGTAAGTGTGAACTCCAACGACCATGAAAGTTGTGTAGTGTGTCCCCAGCTTCAGTCTCACATGGAATTCCACTAAATGTAATTTCTCATAGTCAGACCCTGACTACTCACTTGTACCCTTCCCAGAGCATGTACTAAAAAAAGTACCAGGTACGATCGCTAATGGAAAAGCGGCAAAACATACCCAGATAGTAATATTATATGGGTATGTTTTACCCTTCCTATTATGACTGGTAATCGTGTTAATATTGCATGTTATAATTCAACCGAGCTGCACCACAGTCCCCCACCCTTCAGCTAATACCCGATTATAGCAGAGGAAAACAACAACAACAACAACAGTGACAAAAACAAGGTGAAAAACTGAAGAGAAGACTTGCTCTCTCTTGGCTGAATGAATAATAAAATGACATAAATCCATCCACATATGCAAAAATTATACAAAAAGGTTAGCGTTATGCATGAGGTATACATTTATACATATATATGCAAGATTCACACACACTAAGTAATGTCCCCACTCCCTTTCTTTCCACCAGTGAAATTCTATTTCTCTGCAGCACATTCAAGCCACTTGACTTCCATTTCTGCGGCTTGTGTGGACGGCACTGAAAGGAGTAGAGCCACATGAGTGATTTGTAATAAATAGGTGGCGGGGAATGCTGTCCCTCATCCAGCCAGATGAATTTCCAGTTCTCATATTGACCTGGCCTTTTGTCAGGCCGTTCACATATTCACTTACTCCAAACTCCATTCCCCTGCTTGAACTGTAGCGACTTCAGGCAGAGCTGCAGATGCAATTCCAAGTCAGTGATGGAGTTCTGCATTTAATTGTGGAAAGGCATGTGACCTTCAGAAGCAAGAAAAGCCTTGACTACCTTGTGTGACTACTACCTGTTACCGCTACTGTTTCACGATCTGCCTTAAAATCACAATCCTGGTCCCTGACCTCTAACAGGTATTTATTGTATAATAGTTGTGATAGGAAGAAGCAGAGCTTTGCACATATGTGGAATAAACCAGGTTTTCTTGTTTTTTTGTTTGCATATAATATTTTCTATAAATGTTGCACGTTTCAACCACTGCTGCTACTGCTGCACCCTTCAAAGATTATGACTGCACACTAACACTGAGAATATGGCTATAATCTGTGACACTATAATAGATTATTTACAATATAATAAGAATAGAGAATTAGGCGGTTCGATTATTAATCAATTACTAAATTGATTATTTATTTATTCCGTTTTAGAGTTCTTTTTCATAATTAAAACAAGATTTCTGATTTTTTTAGCTTCTTAAACGTGAATATTTTCATGTTTCCTCGCTCCATATGACAAAGAAATCATGAAAACTGAAAAATCTTGGTTTGTGGACAAAACAAGACACCTGAGAACAACACCGATCAACATTATCTGACATTGTTTGGACCTAACAATTGTGAACATAATCTACAGATTACAATAGATTATGAAAGTCAAACAGCCTTTTCCAACTAGACATTAAGATGAGGTGGAGTCATTAAAAAATGTACATAGACTTGTATTATAACAAACTACAGATTTATTGAGAAAAGGCAGCAAATTATTAAAAATGCTCATTTAAAGTTGTGATGTAAACTAATGTGACACAGTAACTGATTCACCCCCTCACGACTCTCTGTGTTTCTCAGTGTAGTGGCGTTTAGATGACAGTCTCGTGCTGCACACAGGAAGTGACTCTATGTCTATGTCGAGGCACAAATTCCCAAAAAAGTTTTAGAAATAAACTCTGTTAAAAAACTGCTGTTAAAAAAAAAAAGCCTGGTTGTTGAGGAGTTTGACGCTTCTTCGTCCCCGCCCGCCTTTGTGCTGCCTCTGTATACGCACAAACGCTCATAATTTGGTAAAAAGCAGTTCAGTTAAGTGTCTTTAAAGCTATTTTCTTTTATAAATGCAGTGGTTTTGGAATTGAACCGACTCTCTCCAGGCTGCCATGTTGATCCAAAGCACAAGGGCACTGGGATGCATGCTGGACAAAGTCTGTGTATCTGTGTGTGTGTGTGTGTGTGTATATACTGTAATCTCTGTAACAG
The DNA here is from genome assembly GCF_019176455.1 of Solea senegalensis. Classification (NCBI taxonomy): domain Eukaryota; kingdom Metazoa; phylum Chordata; class Actinopteri; order Pleuronectiformes; family Soleidae; genus Solea; species Solea senegalensis. Next base: position 5,893,899 of record NC_058023.1, read on the forward strand.
TATGTGATCATTCTGCTTGTGTTGCCACAGGTGTGCAGAGACCGCAGGTGCCAAAATGCCTCTTTCACTGAGCTGGAGACTTGCATTGCACGCTGTCACGGCAACGGGGTAAAAACACACACACACACACACACACGAGCATGCAGCATCATACAACAGACTCCACTCTCTTAGCTGCTGGGTAAAGCCCCCTAATCTCATTGTCACACTGTGTCCTGGGGCAAAGGTAGCGCTTTGCCGCTCTTGTCACTGAGCCTGTCGGTGAAAAGCCAGGGAAATAGATGTCTGGAATACAAGAGCAACCCAAGTGATGAACTATTTATTGGAGCAGTACAAGCAAGCCCGAGGCAGATAAAGGGAGAATCATACATAGTTCATGAGACAGTAACCGGGCTCTGGAGTGTTTGGAGCTTAAACGTTTGTTTCTAAAAGACGAGACGGGGATTTAGGGGAGAGTTTATTTTATCAGTCGACTCTGACCTCTAAAGTGGAGACGGTGTTCATTGATCTGGTGTTGACCTTTCGACAGAGCTTGCAAGAGTAACTATGCCAATGAAAATCCAATGTGATGGTTATACTGATTAAAAACCACAAGTTCACTCCCCTGCACCAAAGGCCATTGAGAAAATCAGCGATTCTCCATCACAGGAGTCACTGACCCACTGTCGCCTCCATCCGTAAGATCAAAAGTGTTATTGTGTGACTTCAGTGTTTGACGGCCTGTGTTCACATTTACATGAGTTACACAAACTTACCAAATGAGGCGGCAGGAGACCACGGCAGCTGTTTCCCCCCGTGAGCAAAAAATCGAAGATTTTCTCCCTGGAGTTTGGTGTGGATAATGAGCAACATTTACAAAGCAACACAAACACCGGAGGTTCCTGTCAGAAAATGCTGTCTAATGGTGAGATTTATGTCTGCACCCACACACACTGGAGGATTTTCAAATCTGACTCGATTTATTTTTTATTTATTATTATTTTAAACGTGGGAGACCACAGACACAACAACGTTTGTAACCACGCACGTTTAATGAAACGTGATCTCACAGAAACTTGCATGATTTAACGTGACTTAAGTACACAATTCACATATAAGTACATTTTATATCAGGAAATTGTTTTGAAGACTCTTAAAGATGTTTACTTAAGAAATATTATATAAAAAAAGTGACTTTAACTTCTACCAAAGTCATTTTCTGGTGAGATACTTACAAGTTAAGGGAAATTTGGCCAGACAATCTGTTCATATCGGCCTCAAATCCGAAGGTACCCACATTAGTCGGAGTGACCAGATCGGAAGCGTAAATCTGGCAAATTCTCCTCTGGTGTGGGGCGGGGCTTGAGCTGCAAAAGTATTCTTAAGATTTTAACAGATGTGATTTAAAACGTAGCGCGACGTAAGTACAGTACGTCCAAAAAAACATACTTAAGAAAAGTCAAATTTGTACAAAAAATTGTTCTCAATTACAATAACGCGAGTAAATGTTTTCACCTCTGATTACTGGTATCGTGGACCATGTATCGTGAGGTAACCTGTGATTCCCACCCCGGCTCATACAACCATGTGTCAAAAAAAAAAACCCTTAGCTATCCCTTTAAGCTGTTAAGGCAGTTTATTGTGGTTCAGTTTTAGTGCACGTCTGTGACACGATGAGTACTGCAGTATATGCTCACTTAACTGTAACTGTTCAATTACTAGAGACGAGTATGATGCAACGAGGGTAAAACACCAGCTCCGTCCGACTCGTCGCATACACACACCTGACACTGGCTGTGAAAATAATATGAAATTGCATGATGTCATTTCAATTTCGGGAAAACGGGCCCGAGAGTGTCCCGAGGACTGTGATTTATTTTGTCATTGGCGTGTACACGGTTGCACCGGGCTCAGCGAAGAATACAGCAGTGTAATGCAATATGGCAGTTGCCATTATTGTTCCAGTCGTGTGCCTTTTTAATACATGAGGGCTTTTCAGACTCAACTTGCTGACAAGCTGACAGCTGATATATATTTTTTTCCTGCAGTAAAAAAAAAAAAGAGGGAAAAAAAAGAATTAAACCTGCATTTTCTTCTTCCCCCTGTTAGAATTCAACAATAGACAGTTTCCTTCAGTCCGCTGGGAGTTTTCTCCTGCCTGAGTCTCAAATGGAAAGTGTTAGATTGCACTTTTATGTTGTATTACGGCTTTACTACATCACTTTATTAGTTTGGCGTCTGGCTGAATTGATATTCAACTGTGTCATGAGGGGGAAATAAAACTCCAGTCGAGATATATTAGTGCAGCAAAAACTCTTTTTCCCTTCAAACGTCTTTAAATGTGCTCCTTCAGTGTCACAGCGTGTCAGACGGACGGACAGACGGGCTCCTGTTGGACGTAAACAACATTTGTTCTGATAATTGCAGTTTAAAGGCAGAGGATGGACAAGGTTTATTTTAGCAGTGATGTTGAAGAGTAAAGGACGGCAACGTCCAGCATTTAAACGAGCCGCTGTTCATCTCTCTGTTTGTCTGCATTTGTTAGGCGAGACAGACCAGTGTCCCTGTCCTGCTTCCTGATGGTTGGATATTATAGTTTTAGCTTTCAGAGCAGGTTTGATAGTTTCTATTAGATTTTGTTTTTTGTAAATGCTTAGTTTTTATTAGTTTTTGTGTTAGTTTCTTGTACTATGGAGTATTTGCCAGATGCAAGATGCAAAAAGGTCATAATGAGTATTGTGTCTTACATTGTGTCAAAATTGAAGAATCAGAGAAAAAATAAATACACAAATATGAACCCGAAACTATTATGCTTGAAATTAATTTACAAAGACGAAAACTAAGCACCTTTTTGCTACAATTTTAGTTAGTTTTATAAACACACAATTCACTTTCAGTTATACTCTGAAGTCTAGTATCTATTTTTATTTCAGTTACAAAAAAAATGTTTTCAATGTTAGTTTCCGTTATTTCTTTAGTTTTGGTGAACTATAATAACCCTGGTGCCTTCATCAAAACATAAAAAGCCAGTTTAATACAAACTCCATGAGTCCAGAGTGGTGATTCAATAACAATACTTATTGCTATGTTATTTATTTCAATAGAAATATAATAAGAGTTCAGTGTATTGTATGTTACGGGGATATTTTGGTTTTTTTTAAGGTGTAGTTGAATGAGTTACTGACAGCAGAGAATTCTGGGAAAACCAAATTGTCATTGTTATTGTTGTTAATTGTTATATAACTTATTTCAACTGAAAACTGAGGTTTGTTGATAATTTCACTTTTTCACACCAAATCCCATAGAGAAATCCAGCGTTTTAAGCTCAGATGAGCACGGGAGACGCTGGTCTACTGCGGCTCCGTTTGACAAGTTTATATCACTTAGATACATTTGAACGAGAGATTTTAGACTCCATAGCTGCAAGAGAACCCATTTGAAGTCACTGATAGAGGCGGCGGTGGATTAACGACTAATGTGTGCTGTCATGTAGAATTGCTGATTTTCTCTGTGGGCTTTGGTGCAGAAGAGCGAAGCCGCGCTTTCCAGTCAGTGAAGTCTGTCGGTAACGGCGCGATCAGGCAGTAAACACGTCCCGAAGCTAGTGTACACTTGGAATTATGTAGATTTTATGACAACAACGTTCGGGGTTGAGAGCGCCGTCAGCTGACTGTGGGACTCGTACAAACAACACTTCACAAAATCCTTAGCTGTTTCTTGATGGAATTGACTGAACACTCAGCAGGCAGGCAGTGATATTTGATTATGAGCGACCAGATATATCCTCTCCTCCGTTAATCGCCTTTGCTCTTTCATTCAATCTGTCCCCCTTTGTGTTGCGTCCTCTCAGCGTAACAGTGGAAGGAGCGAGGAAGTGGCTGTGAGTCTGGATTATTCTAAATAGACAGTTTTATCCTTTACTCTGTAGACATTCATGCAAACAAACAGGGCTAACGAGTGTTTTGCTCACTTCTGTCTACTAGTAAAAAAAAACACATTTTAATGACGGCTTAAACTTCTTATAGGATCTGGACGAGCTGTGGTCAAATCCAGGTCAGAAATGTTCAAAGTCAAAAAATCACCGCAGTTTATTTTTGTTATGAATGAGAAACAAAGGAGCGATGAAGAACCAGGAGAAACCAGCCGAGCGGCCTTCACTTCATGCCGACCGAGAGCTAATGAGGGAATATAGGCATGTTAATCACCGATCGGGTAATTACATCTCGGCATAATTGGAGCGTGGATGCGTTTTTTTCTCCTCCATTTAGAGCTTGTGAATTACACAAGACTTCTGGAGATGTTAATCATGGTTAAAAGCTAATCTCCAGTTAAAAGTTTGTGGGGTTTTTTCTTCTTTTGTGAGTTTAAGACGAGTCAATTAAAAAAAAAAGTCTAAGTGGTAATTTGCTTTTGTAAAAAAGGGAGGAGATTCACCATCATCCCCGTCAATCAGCTTCTTTTACTCTTTTTGAGAAAAGCAAGGTTTAAATACTACATTACCCATGAGCCTCAGCCCCAGACACCGAGAGCAGTCGTGGATTTCAGAATACTTACTCGCTCACAGTCTTGGACAGAACTTGAAATAAAAACAGTTTTATAACACAAACAATATAAAATAAACAGGAAAGTAGCCGGAGTTTCTTCTTCATGGCAGAAGGTCTAAATACTACATTACCCATGAGCCTCAGCCTCAGACAGCGAGAGCAGTCGTGGAGTTCGGAATACTTACTTAGTCAGTCTTGGACAGAACTCGAATTTAGAACACGAAGAATATAAAATAAACAGGAAAATAGACGGTTTTTCTTCTTCATGGCGGAAAGTATAAATACTACATTACCCATGAGCCTCAGCCTCAGACACCGAGAGCAGTCGTGGATTTCGGAATACTTTTTTGTAACAGTGGAAAAGACCACAGTCTGTTTTAAACACGACTCAAACAATGCAAATTAAACAGGAAAAGAGATGGGGACGGGAAGAAAAAAACAAATTTTTATGTGCATTTCTTCTTCATGGTGGAAAGTATAAATACTACATTACCCATGAGCCTCAGCCTCAGACACTGTGAGCGGTCATCGGATTTCAGAATACTGACCACAGTCTTGGACAGAATGTGAAATAAAAGCAGTTTTCAAACACAAACAATATAAAATAAAGAGGAAGAATAGCCAACGGGAAAATTATATATGCATCAAATTTACTTACAAGTCCAGGTGGAGGATGGTTTTCACTGGAATTTCTTTCTTTCTTTCTTTCTTTGCAGTTTCCTCTCATTTTGACATTTTTTAAATCAAGAAACAAGAAGGTGTCTTCATGTAACATATTGTTTATAAAGCTCTGATTTAAATGTGTTTTTTTATTGTATTTATTTATTTTCAATAAGAACAAAACAATGTGAAGAAACAAAAAATCCGCCAAACAAAGAATGAAAAGGAGCAGAAAGAGGATAAATCTTATATAAACTGCCCTTTTTTTATACATAACAGTCAACAAAACCTGTAAAATGCACCCTATTTCAAACAATCACGTCAAAACAAGAACCCTGAGGACACATTTTACATCTGTAGCGACACTATTTTAATCATCCTTCTAAAAATACTCGTCAATTCATCTTCCTTTATTCAGTTGAATTCTAAATTTAGGTTTATTAAAGACCTGTGTTCCTTTTAAATTATATTTACCACTCTTGTCATAGGTAACTGTCGGACAGAGTGACAGAGGGCGTGAGGTCTGATTTTTCTTTTGTTTCTGTTTATAGTTCATTTTATTTCACAGCTTTTGCAGGAAGTGGAGGTGCGGCGCTGTTAGATGATCGTAAATGCATATTTATATTAATGTATGCATTATGGCCACCGTGGGAATGAAAACAATAGATTTAAGGACATCTCAAACACACACGAGCCACCTCAGCCCCAGTGATAATGTTCCAGGTTGTAATGTGCTTTATTTATTGCCTCTGGATGTTAGATTTATTTGCCAGTCACCAAAAGTCATGACGTTACCAGAATAAAAAACTTAAATACCACACGGTGAACCTGGTGATCTCTGATGGTTTGACCCAGATGAAGGTCAACAGAGACTGTGATAAAAGCAGGTTCAGCCTCCGCTTCAGAGATAAATGCCATCGCTCACATGATCGCAATAAAAAAAAAAGAAAAAAACAGTGCGTCACATCAAACATAATGGAAAAACCTGATCATCTCGACCGTGTTTGCTCTTCTCTTCTCTTGATGATGTGAATATTGAGGCAGAAAAAAAACAAAATCCCATTAAAAGACGAGCCGTCTGTTGAAAACAAGACATTAGTGCCTCTAATTTCACTGGCTCACCTCGAGGCACACGTCCACAAGATCAGAGTGAGACCCAACAGCAAATCACATTCACAAATGCCTTGTTTGTGTGTGTGTGTGTGTGTGTGCGCGCAGGTGTGTAACAGCAACGGGAACTGCCATTGCAATCGAGGCTGGGCTCCGCCCTTCTGTGAGAAGACAGGACTCGGGGGAAGTGTGGACAGTGGACCTGTCCAGTACGACAGTGAGTGACACACACAACCATGAACCCTATAAGACAGGGGGGTCAAACGTACGGTCCACGGGCCAGAACCGGCCCTCCAGAATGTCCAATCCAGCCCGCAAGTGTACATGCAGGGAGAAAGAGAGCGAGCAGGCGTATGGGCGGAGTTAGCATTAGTGTCCGCCTGTTCATCCACTATCTATCTGTAGAAGTACAGGTGTTAACCTGGAGCAGCCACAGCTCCAGCCCTGGGGGTAAAATCTGCCCTGCTCTTCTTTAACCACTGTTCAGAAGCAGAGCAGGAAAGTTAAAACTACATTGAAGATAATCGACTAACAATTATGTAGTTATACATACAGTTATTTCGAATTCGTCCCCTGGGGGTCGCATCTTTATTAGCTCCCACTTTAGTTTCAGGAATAGCACATAGATGTGTAGTCACATCTTGACATGTTCTAATACTAGGAGTTTTAGTTCCAAATGTGTCCTGATTTTGCCCATTTTTCCAGAAAAATAATAATAAAAAAAAGTAAAATTGCAGTTAAATGTGAACGGAACGGTGTGTCTGGTAACGTGAACACCGCTCCGCGTGTGTGTCCTCAGGTCAGGTCGGGCTGGTGGTCGGTCTGCTGTTCGCCTTCCTCGTCCTCCTGCCTACGGTGCTGCTGCTCTTCTACTGCTACAGGATCAAGACCTCCTACTACCACAAGTGGCTTTCCCAGAGAGCGAAGAACAAGAGTAACAAGTACTGTGTCTCTGTCTGTCTGTCCGTCTGTCTGTCTGTCTGTACATGCATGCACTTGCATCATATGTGTGTTTTTCCAGCTACTTTTCCCGATTTGATGGTGTAAGACAGTGTGATATGTGTGCAGAAAAACAAACCACCAGCTGTCTTTTTAAGGACTCTGCATTGACTTCCATTCATTTGGACAGCCTAAACGAAGCCTTACCTTAACCCTGTTTGGACGATTGTCACGAATCTGCCTCAAACCTTTGCCGTTACGAACGTAGCCGAGGTGGCGTATGTACGTGTCCCACTAATGCCGCTTGACACACACTCCACACACACGCCAAGGATCGTATTTGGAAGCACTTTGCCGCCATCTAGAGCATAAAATAAATCCACTAATGTCGGGTTAGGGTTAATCTCCCAAATTTAAAGGTACATTGTACAAAGAAATAAATACATACCAGTTCATTGGTTGCTTCTACAGCTGAATAGACTCCATGTGACGGATATTGTGGAAGTCATTTGCAGATTTCAATGGCACGTGTGTCCAGGCGGGAGACTCCATGGCTGGGGTAGGAGAGTTGAAAGAGCTCCCTGAAGCATGGTGGAGCTCCAGGGAAGAGAGGGGGTACATGGGGCACTTGTGTCCAGCGGAGGAGTACCTTGCTTGGGCATGGGAGAGGACAGCTCCCTGGAGGGGGTTCCATATCTGCCTGATGTCACTAATTTGTATCATAGCATGTATTAAAAAAAAAATCTATATTTTTTTACGTAATTTTTTTACGTAATTGGAATATCTTAGCCCTAAACTTCCCCAAATTAGAAGCTCAGAATGAACTGTACATAAATACATAACTTTGTTATTTATATAAATGTCCATTCTTTCAGGAAGCCAGTAAGATTTGTTTTATTTGTCCTTGACATAACTTTTAGACCAGACAGAAAATGCCCACGCTATTCCACAGAACAAATGAAGAGAGAAAATACTTTATTTATTTATAAATGCTTTATTTACCAAACGAAAAGAGACTCATCGTCCTTGTCAGACAAAACTGAGACGTCTGAGAAGAAAGGGGATTGAGAAGTGTTGGAGGATAGAAGTGAAGGAAACAAGGGGCGGAGGAGAGGGAAGAAAGGCTGACTTTTAAATTAAGAGGTCATGTATAGAGGAAGGAAAGAAGAAACTTTCCGTCTCCTCATCAGCATAAATGAATATTTTCGGGTGCTGCAGCTTGGATCCGTCAGAGCGTCACGTGTCCTCCTAAAGCCCCCAAAGCCTCCTTTATGATTATCTCGGCCACAGCGACAGCTTTGTCATGACACGTCTCGAGTTAGTGCCGCTGAAAACACTCTGGTCTACATGACTTACAGAATAAATCCAGGATTAAACACCGCGACCTTCCAAGTGAAGACAGAGAAAGGCTAAATACTGCGGGTGTTGGGGCCTCAGCTGGATTTTATGGTCACCGCTGCTAAAGAGAGGCCGCTGAATGAATAGTAGGGAGCAATATGGAAAACTGAGCAGCCATGATGATTAAAAAGACTCCGAACAGCAGCTACAGCAACAAAAAAACTCTTTGCTTTATTGGTTTTGTTCCGTGGCCAATCGTTTGAGTTCATTTCCAGTTCAGCAGCGACTCGGGCTGATTGAAGGCCTTCCCGGGCTCGTACTGTACATCCAGTGTGTGCAAGGAAAGCCTTCTAATCAACTAAGAGCCTGAACTTTATACTTTATACTGTCCAGTGCAGCAGCAGCAACCGTGTAGTAAATCCTCTTCTTTGTTTCCGCTCTGTGAAAGTTAGCCGTTGTTAGGGGACAAAACAACGGAGGAAACTGAGCTGAGGAGCCTTTCAGATCCAGTGTGGGTCTGTGTTGTGTTGTAGGTTATGAAGCTGCAGTGTGTAACTTTTAGTGATGCTGTTATTCCGCCTCTGTTTGGTCTTTGTGAACAGAAACGATGCGACAGTGTGTGAATGTGGCGTTCCTTCATCTGAAAACCGTACTTCTCATTACTGTAACTCGTAGACCACGACTATTCAACTTCAGGCGTGGGTGGGGCCACACAGGGGAATAGCTGGTGTTCTGTGGGGCACACACGTTTAGCACAGAAATGCAGTCATTGCACCATAAACACACCACTTTGCACTTTGCACTTTGCACCCTGTCAGTTCAGTTCCACTAGTGTGAGCGTCTCTGACCTGTCTCGCCCATGACGAGTGCAAGAGCAGCGTGACTCACTCCTGTTGCAGCCAATCACAGCCCAGCCTCATGTTGCATGCGTATCATGACGTACAGGCGTACCCATATGGATGGATACTGGAAAGCAGCCATACAATCAAAATAAATCCACTTGGTCTGATGATGACGGTCATAAGAAGCATTTGTCTCTGTCTTGTCAAAGTTTTTTTGACGAGTAGAATTCACTTCCGGAACCTTTTATGAGCGTTTTCAGTCTTTTCCTCCGTGTTACCGTCTAAAGGAACTGGTTTCCCTTTTCATAAAATTTACGCCCTACAGCTTTAAGCAAATGTTCTAAGCTTTGTGTGTCACCGAGGTTGTATGACGCATGTGTGGAGAACCAGCATGAGACGGGCAGAAATGATTTAATTGAAAACATAGTGGGAACAAAAGGAAAAAAAAGTGATTTTTTTCTTAAATGTATGTTAACTTCAGAATATGCTTGTCAATTTAAATGCATTTGACAGCTTTTTCTCATTGAAAAATAACATTTGATAACTGTTGATACGCTCTCACACCAAAGTCCATTGAGAAAATCAGTATTTTTAGTTCACTGGGACTCGTGAGATGCTGCTCTACTGCTGCATCATTTGCTTAATTAGTGTCACTCTGGTTAAGTCAAAGAAAGTATTTCCAACACTGTACTCACAAAATAACAACATTTTAAATTACTGACAGAGACACAAGTGGATAGACAACTCCTATGTGCTGTTGTGTAAAATCGCTGATTTTCTCTATGGGCTTTGATGCAGGAGGAGTTTTACAAACGGCTGCACAAACATCGCCTAAAGTAAAATAATGAGTATCAGGTCCATGCCACAAACATGTGTGTGTGTGTGTGTGTGCATTGAAACATTTTGGCTTCATCCTGATCCTTATCGATCAAAACCCTCCTGTTGACTTCTGCTTTTCTGTTTTCCCACCTGAGGCCAAAAAAGAAACCGAAAGAAAAATCAATGCCAGATTGAGAGGAGTGATGAAGCCAAGCAGCTTCTGGCTGTCGTGTCGCCCTCTGCTTTATTCTCTTGTCTCCGTCCTCACTTGTCCTCAGGGCGGAGGCGTCGCTGGAGAAAGGGAAGAACGGCCACCTGAATCCTGCCTTTCACCTGAAGGTGGTCGGACCGGTCAACAAAGCGAGCAGCCACAAGGGGGTGAGTGGGGAAGAGCGTGCGCGGTGAAAGGAAGGAAGCAAAGGAAAGGAAAGGAAGGGAGGGGAGTGAGTGAGGAAAGGGAGGAGGGAGTCGTTTGTTTTTCCCTCACAGTATTTTAGTGAGTAATGGACCATCCATGAGTTTGACCTTGGTGGTAAATGACCTGGTTTTGCAGCAGATTGTCGTACGCCGCGTCTCCTCCCACAGCACTCATCCGCTCTGGTTCACTGTACGACATCATTTCATCGTGTGGGTATTTTTGCTTGTTTTTATAGCATTAATATAATTGGGCGGGTTAGTCGCTCGGGTTAGGGCACATTTGTCGCCGCTATGAAAGAGATACAGGCCAACGGCACGCAAGAGGACAAAGGACACAAGGACGGGGACAATCTGTCTGAGGAATTATGATAAGAATGAGATTCATGAGCTCTTTTCACACGCGGTATAAAATCTATATTTCTTCACATTAAAGAGATTAAAGATTTTTTTTGAAGTCATTCTGGGAGTCGAGAAAATGTAACAACAAAGAAGGAAAGATGAGAAATATTAATATTAATGTTAAATTATACATAAAAATCGGCTGCGCTTTATGACAGTTGGCATTTAATCGTCAATAAAATAAAAGGTGTGAACATTGTAGAAGTGAGCGTGAGATGGTTTCAAGTAAATCTGAAGCATGAAACCATAATATTTTCTCTAAAAAAGAAAAAAAGAAAAAATAGAAGAAAGCCAGATTAAATAGAATGGTCTGCAGCATTTTTAGGCTGTATTTTTTTGAGCTTGAACAGGTTTTTTTAATGTTCAAATTTGAGTTATTATAGTTGCACTGTGTGGTCAAATTAAATAAAAATGCATTCATTGAACTACTTTAAAGTCATTTTTAATCATGCACCAGTTTAGAGAGACTTTTTAAAGCATAAGTTCTTTAAAAAAAGTGAAATTGTTAGAATTGATATCAAATCAATGTTTAATAATACGTCATTAATAACATAATTGTTCAAAAATGACTTTAATATTTAATCTGACATCTTGATAATGAGTTCATTGTGTAGGGACAGTCTGTAAATTAGACTTAATCTGAGGGATTGTGCTTCAGAGCTGTGAGTTGGACACAGTTCACTTTAAGTTCAATGTTTTGATAGATTTTTTTCTTTCTGGTTCCAGCTTCCTCACACCAGCAAAGAGGTCCTGCCTCTCAGACCGGGTCTGGTGTCCAACGGCACGCAGCCAGTCAACATTGTTCGACCTCTGAGACCCGCCCCGTCCCCGCAGGGCGTCCCTCGACAACTCAAGTCGCTCCGTCCGCCGCTGCCAGCTGGCAAACCCCCGACAGGCCCACCCAAAACACCGCCGACTCCACAGAGACTCAGCCCACCCAAGAAACCTCTGCCCCTCAACCCGACACGATCTCCACTGGTAAAAAAAAACACTTTATTTGACCTATTTTTTAAACTTCAATTTAAATCAGAACAATAACATAAAGGTTGTTTCACACACAAACTAATACTTTACTCACTTATACTCACTAGTATTTTATTATGTCACTTAGTATCAAGTTATAATGACTTATTTCTGTATGTTTTTAAACTAATAGATCCATTTTGCATCATAAATACATTTATATTGTGGACTTTCTATCGTTCCATATCAAAATAAACACTTTAACAAAAAAAACAGAACCACGTCACACCTGTGTTGCGTTCCCTCCACTGGCTTCCTAATTCATTTAAACATTTTATTGTGTTTTTAAAGATCTTTAAGGTTTGGCACCTTTCTACCTCCATCCCGAGCTTTTAGATGGAGCCAAAATCCAGACTATGAAGCCCATGGAGATTAATAATCTCTGTTCCCAGGGAACATCACTTCAGGTTGAGAATAACCCGCAAACTTCTCTCTAGATTTTCACCATGTTATGATTTTACTGTTTTTACTTTTGGTTTTTAAACATGCTCCTGAAATACACTTGACCTATGAATGGATGAATGGATGAATGCAGGCAGGCGTGTCTACATAGATGCTCAGCTACACTTACTGTCATTAGCGTTCCTCTCAATCTGCTGCGACAGTGTGTTAACACAGTGAGCACATGTGTGGGTCACATAAAGTCCACCGTTAATTCGCCGCTTCCTGTTTACTCGGCGGCAGACGTTGAAAGCGTCTCTTTGAGTTCGGCGAAATGTGTGATGTGTAAATGTTTTTGCCAAAGAGAGAAAAACACTGTTCAAAGATTCTTAGATGAATCACAGATTGTTTTTCCTCTGAAGCCAGATTAAAAAAAAAATGAATTGATTTCTCCCTCTGATAAAGTGACGTTTTCTTTGTGGTTTTATATCAAATGTCCGCTTCACTGCGTCGGTCATTTTTTAAATCCGCTGCTGTCCCACATGTGTGAGGTGAGACAGAAGATGGTCTCATCAGCTCAGTGAGCAGATACAAGAGACACACTGGACTCATTCCACACTGACAGCTCTCGTCCCTGCTGTGTCCACGTCCCGGGGATTTAGTGTTGTCTTCCATGTTGGCAGTGAACCCATGCACAAAGATGTCCATCTTTTCTTTTTTTCCTCCCTTGCTCTTTGTCCGTCTACTCGAATGTTTAGATTATTCAAGCTCGTCTCTGTCTGACAGACGAGTCAACAGGAAGGAAAAACGGCAATTCATTTACATAAAATAAATAGATTTTTAGGGTCAAGCCTGAGCCAAAAATAATAAGCAAAAGAAAAACGAGGTGAAGTAAAGGCACATTTGCTTGAGCAGCTGGTTTGATTCTTAGCCAGATGGATTAATGACTCTCTCTCGCCCTGTTCCCTTCTCTGTTCACTGAATATATTCAAATAAAAACGCCAAAAATATACACTTTTAAAGACAAACTGACATCTGAACCATATGGAAAAAAGGAAAGAAGAGGAATATGTAAGTTTTAAAGTGGAACTTCTTCAACTTCTTCAATGCCAATATCTGCGTTTCTTTCTGTTTTTAGTTGGTTTCTGAGCTGAAGCCCAGGTCGTCCGCCTTCCCCCCTCAGAGGCCCCTCCCCCTCAGCCCAGCCCGGGGAGCCTCCCCCACGGTGAGTCGGGGCCTGGCTGCGGTTTCCAAACCGTCGCCGCCTCTGCTGGTCATGATGCCGCCAGCGGTCAGACCCAAACCTGTGGGCAAAGTCTCCGCCATCTCCCCCCTCAGAGCACTCAGGTGAACACACACACACACACACACACACACACTGGTTTCTATGTCTTCAGAGGACATAACATTGTCTTACATTCATTTCCTGGAGACTTACTCTAACCTTAACCATAATTAGCATAATTACTACTGACCTAATCTTAACTTAACCCTGACTTCAGCCTAACTTTAAAACATGAAGTCATTTACGTCATTTTGTCCCCATAAGGAAGACAAGTCCCCATAATGTGACTGTGTAAACACACACACACACACACGTCTGTCTGATCTGTCGACACTTTTATTTCTCTTTTATTTCTCGTGTTCAAATGAAAAGTGCACTGATGTGCGCCGCTCTGTTTCCTCAGCAGCTCCGTGTCTGCAGTACAGGCTGTTACAATCCGAAGAAACACCTTTTATTGTTCGACAGATGGTTCTTTTAATAATTTAACAGACAAACGCCATGAAGGAGTCTCACAGCAGACTTGTAAAGTCACGTCCTCTCGCCGTCTGTAAAGAGAGGAAGTCGCGATCTGAGGAGGACGTGGTCGTACAGAGGAAGAGCCGACGTCGTCGTCTTAATAACTGAAATATACAGTATATTGAATTATTTAGGGATGGAAGGGGGCGCTGGGCCTTTATCAGAGCGCAGCAGTTCATTAACGACAAAACAAGCGATCCAACGGTGTCACTGTTGGTGTGTTTTGAAAGTGTGGATTCTGTTTTAGTCACTTAACAAATGACCCACCTGATTAACGTACGCCAGCATAACTACATGATGTCTTTAAGAAGACGTCGGCCGCTTTATTTAGTTTTTCTAAACTGCTCACTCTCAACACACCAAAGTCCATAGAGAAAATCAGCGTTTTTAGCCCCCGGGACTCGGAATGCCGCTGGTTTTAAGTTTGTCTCGTTGGGTTCGTTGGCGTCACTTGGGTGAATCGGAACGACATTCTAAAACTCTAGGAGTCACAAAACCACACATTTAAACAGCTGATTTTCTCTATGGGATTTGGTGCAGGAGACAAAGTGACACAAATGTCTTAAAGCCCACATAGACCGGAAGCTCCAATTAACGCTGCGTTTGTGTGTGTGTATCTGCGTCATTACCTCGTTTATGAAACCCTAAAGTTTCAGAACAAACAGTTCAGCCACTGCTGAGAAAATAGTGTTGTATTGTTTTCCTGGACTCTGCGAAGCGGATCGGCACTTCCTTAATTTGATGTCGTCATCAGAAATCCTCACCACTCCTCTCACCACCGTAGCGCCTCCTGGTGCGGGCACTAGTCCGGGCACATCCGGTTGCGTACATTCAACCGCAGAAGAAGAAGAACTACTCTCGTTGTAGCTGCTGAGATGCAGAGCATCCACCGTGCCAGAGGGGGAGCTGTGTATCTGAGAGCTGGCTTATCTATTACGTCACTTCCAGGTGCCTGGCCAATCACAGGACAGTGAGAAAGCTCTCGTTGGCTGGCCAATCACAACACAGTCCACATTCTAGGGGTGTGGTTTTGGTCTGAAACAGCGCGGCTGACGAGAGCGTCAGTGAGGAGATATTTTGATCGGCTCGTTTGCAGCGACTAGGAGGTTTTTAATCATGAAAACAAGTTAATATATGTAAGTAGACCTCCATAACTAACTAAAACAAGCATTCTATGTCACCTTTAATATGTTTTTAGTCTTCAGCTGTCATGTATCTTATTATGTGAGTTTATGAATCTAAAGCTTTTATTAGTGTAAAGGGTTAAACGAATGATTGTCTTCACAGCTATAATCAAGCTATAGACATTCTGCACTCCCTCCCTCACACACACACACACACACACATAGAAGTGGGCGGTCTAATGTGCGTCCTCCTCCCACTCGAGGTCAGCGCTAACATAACGTACTTGAGTGAACAACATATTGTTGCTCCTGTTTGACTTCACACTGACACTTCACTACCATCATCTCACACTCGTGTCGTGACAATAACCGGGTTTTGTTTTTTTCTCCTCGCTCTGAATGTCCTTTTATGACCCACCTATAAAATGACTGAGAAATACTGCCTCGCGGTGTCCCTGCCTCTTTCTTTTTCTTTTCTGTCCCGAGCACATAAACGCTTCAGGTTTTACAAAGCGTGCAGTGCAATGACTCGGCACTTCATCAGCAGTCAGTCCTCCTGTCGTCAGACGCGGCGCCGCGTGCTCTCCGTGTGTCACTGCGCTTAAATAGAGCTCACAGTCATCGTGCTTTCACCGCTGCTTCTCACGGATCACGTTTACAGAGAATCCATGGAACTCTTTTCTGCTGTCGGATTTAAATCATTATGACTGAACACGTAAATGACTAATGTACAAAATGTCAACAATTCAAGTCAAGTGTTTCGACGACTGACGGGAATCTTCGGTTTTCGAGGTTGTGTTGACTTTGAAAGTTAGAAATCCACCGTGAGGAACTCAAGTGGACGACATCTTAAAACACCTGCTTTTGTGTTTTAATTACAGTTGCCCACGTTTTTTTTTTACTTCATTTTAGATTTATTTGAATCCATTACTAAATGAATCGTCAATTGGGGGTGGAGTGGCTCAGTGGTTAAGACCCTACCTTGTGTACCAAAGACATCATGGTCGCAAGTTCGATTCCACCCCTGGCAAATTGCACTTGATTCCATTGTAAGTCGCTTTGGATAAAAGCGTCTGCTAAATGACATGTAATGTAATGTAATGTCAACTATTTTGATAGACGATTTATGGGTTTGGGGCTTTTCTCGTCATTAAAACGAGATTTCTGATCGTTTCCGCTTCTTTAATGTGATTATTTCCTTCGTTTCTTTGCTCCATGTGACAAAGAAATCATTGAAACTGAATCGTTTTCGTTTGTGGACAAAAACAAGACATTTGGGAACATCATCACTTCCAGGTTTGACAAACACTGATCCATATCTTTCTACATTTGTAAATATAAACATTAGCTGCAGCTGCAGTATGATTAAAATAAGCACTTTTACTTAACAATCATGTGAAATATCATCATGAATATCTTTAATGTGTTATCATGATGGAATATCATTTTATCATTTTTAGCTCATATTGCTAACCCACCACTGAACGCTTGTTTTTACCCACTTTTTTGATCAGACTAGATGCTCATTTTCACTTTAATGCGGTTTGAATGACAAATGCAAGAGAACTAGTTCTGGTATTTTGGTTAAAAAAACTCTCTGTCTCTCGCTCGCTCACTCTGTCTCACTCTCTCTCTTTGTCTCTGCCTCTCTCTCTCTCTCTTCCTGTCTCTCTGTCTCTGCCTCTCTGTCTCTCTCTCTCTCTCTCTCTCTCTCTGTCTCTCTCTGTCTCTCTGTCTTTGCCTCTCTCTGCCTCTCTCTCACTGTCTCTCTCTCTCTGTCTGTCTCTCTCTCTCTGTCTGTCTCTCTTCCAGACCGGTCCCAGGTGCAAAACCAAACACAGCCTCGCCTCTGGCACGTAAATGACCTTCTCCTCTCCTCCTCCTCCTCCTCGGCCCTCTGAGGACGCAGCAGCTGACAGATCTATTTGCACTAAAGAGACATTGGCTGGTGAAACCACAGAGCTGTCCACTCTCACCGCGAGGAGGACAAACACAAAGTTAGAAAACAGAGACATGAAAGAGAGGAAGAGAAAGAAAACAATCCAGGACTCATTCCAGTTCAGACTTATACGCCGACATCTCTTCTTTTTAGTTGTGACCCCTCCCCCCTGCTCCTCCTCCCACCTCCCCGCGCGCTAACATTAACCCTGACGATGGCCTTTGCAGACTAAGACGAGTGTTTCCGCTGGGGAAAAGTCACATTTGCCAAATCTTTTTAAAAAGGTTGTTTGTGTGTGTGTTTTTTTGTTTGTTTTTTTGTCTGTGTGTGTAAATGTGTATATATATATATATATATATATATATGTATATACATATACATATATATATATATATATGTATAAAAAAGCATTTTGTAACGACTGCAGTTTTGTTTACAGTTTGTCGTACGTCTCGTTTTATGATTTGTGTTACGTGCCAAAGAGTTTTCTGCAGAAACCTGGGGTGTGTCCGTACGTACGCGCTCGAAAAACCTCCTCAACGTTACGTTTACCACAAGTTTAGGTTTAATAATTTATTGTTTTGTATAAGGAATGTTTTAAAAAAAAAAAAAACCTGGAGATGCAAAAGGCCTGAGAGGAGGGAGGGAGGGAGGAGAACCAATCACATCGCAGCTTCTTTTCAACACTGTTTACATGGAGGGGACTCAGTGGACGCTTGCAGTGACTTGCAGGACACGCCCCAGTCGCTCATGTTGATTTGAATGTCTTCTGCTGTGTGTTATGACTTTTAAATTGTTACATAAACATTTTTTTTTACTAAAGGACTTTCTTTCCCATGTTATTTATATTTAAAGGAAATGTGATTTTTCAACAATGTTGTTTAAAAGACGAGTTCTCCAAGCTTAAATTTGAACATATTTTACTTTTAGATCATGTTCCCTCAGCACTGTCGACTAAAAGACAAGGTTTTCAATCTATATTTGAAATTTTACCTTAAAATGTCCATGTTTCCCCTTAACTGTCCGGAAGTTAAGGAGCTGGCTTATATTTACACGTATGTCGTAAGCGACACAATTACACAACTAAATACACGATAAATGGTTAAATAACATCAGAAAAACAATAAATAAAATACATGAACGAAGCACAAGGCAGCAAGAAATGACACTTACATGTGTCTGCACATATTTAAAGGATTATAAAACCCTTTATAAATGGTATTCCAATTATATTTTTTAAAACAAAACATTTTTTTGATGCCAACTAGTATATTATAATATATTTTGTGAAATAAATATTATGTATCTTAATTTTTCTCTTCACAAATGTTTATATACATAATGAAAATGTCTATACACAGAATGGCAGATGAAGTTAGACATCGGTAATTAATGAGAGATTCAAGGCTACGAAAACAAAATCTCATTTCACACTCAAGCGTTCTTCTGCGAGTACAAAGACTCTGCGTCTCTGCGTTTCCGTGACGATCTTCTGGTTCTCGGCTGCGGAGCAGAGAGTGTGAAGGCGCGCGCGGTGGTGAGCGGCCTCCGCTCTCACCTGCTCTTAATGGATTCCACTCGGTTGGAAATGAGATATCTGCGAGAGGCTGCTCTCTTCTCCCCGGAGACTAATGCATTCGGAGAGTCCGCGCTATCAGACAGCGAGGTGGATCGGCCTCGTGGGGAGACAAATATCGATGTGGACGTTTTCGTAGTCCATTACCGCGGCGCTCAAACAAACCTGCAGTCGACGTGATCTACATGAGAAGAGTTTTTCGTCTATAAATCAATCTTCAAACAACAGTCAGTCAGGTGTGGTTGTCTCTAACGGAGAAGATGGAACACACCGGTTTCTACGAGGAACTCTGTACAGACTGATGTGTGTTCCAGGTCAAGTCGGAGGTCGGAATTTCCAACTTAAGGGGGCGGTCCTTAAAGTGGAACATCCCCTCAGCTCATACTTTTAACTACAGCCTGCTGAAAATCGTTAGAAGAAGAAGAAGAAGAAGGAATAATGGTTCTGTGTGTCGCCACATACAGGTCTTGCACGCGTACTTCTCAATACCGTAACTCCTAGACCGTTTAAAATATCATACTCAATCTGTCCAGGGTGTGACCCCGCCTTTCATTCTATGTCAGCTGAGATTGGCACAGCAGCCCGCATGACCCTCGTGTGGAGGACAAAGCGGTAGAGTGTGGGTGCACCCATATGCTAGTCCTTACGGTAGTCCAATCACAGACAAGATTCACCAGCGCGTCACACGTTAGAGATGTCAGCTTCTCGGTGCCGTAATTCCTAAACGGTTCCTAAACAACCGCCAGATATCGAAAAAGTGAGTTCTCTTGGAAAAAGGAAGCAGAAGCACTCACTCTTTGAACATTCTTGGACATTTCAACAGCCATAAAATCAAAATAAACCCAGACGGCCTGAATATCGTGACGGTCATAATTGGGTTTATACTGGTTGATACCATTGTGAACTGCGATTGAGAGCTTTAAACACTGGAGGGCAGCACTGTGCCTCTCAATGTGCAGCCTGCTGTACATTTTTATTAGAAGAAGAAAACTGGAAGCATGGAACAACTTAGCATTCCAAAATGTAAAAACACTCCCCTACTTTCACAGTAAATTGACATTGAATCAGTCGAACTCCATAGTATTGTTGTTTTTTTAATCGTGTTCGTGTTGCTTCTCGGACCAAAACATTTTATTTCGTCTTGAAAAAAAGCTTTTGAGTTTATCGTCTGGTTTTGCTAACAACAGTTAGCCCAAGATACGTTTACACTGATGTTGTTCTGTTTCCTCTTCAGAACTCAATGTATTGATTACTAACGTTTAACACCCAGTGGATTTTTAAAAGCTGATACTTTAACAATAATTTCATGAGGCAATTCATTGGTGCATACACCTCAATTCCCATCAGAGAATATGAACGATTCCTTAGATTTGCTGACCGATAACGAGACGGGACGTTTGTTAATATCAGGCCGCTGAGTTTGGGAGGATATTAAACTGAATGCGAATTTTATGATTAGATTTTTTACATTGTAAGTGATTATTTCAATTTGTCCTTATTTTGTTTTTATTCGTATATACCTGTTGTTTACATGCTCATATGCTGTTTCATCCCGTTTTAAAGCTTAATGATGAAACATTTTTGATTCAGATTCACAGCATTTCCTCAAACCAAAGAGTTCAAACAGCAACTGTTTTCTTCTCAAACTGTAATTACTTCTGTAAACTATGCCCGAAACTAAATGAGTGAAATCGTGCAGATCTTCGGTGACGCACGTTAAACCTAACACGAGCTGCAGCTCACGGTGGCGTAGAATCCAAATGACTTCAGGGCTTCTTCTCTTTTCTTTCTTTTTTTTTATTATCGTAGTGCCGTGAATTTGTTTGAGTGAATGTCATGAAAATGTTCCAGGTGCAGAGAAGGTTATTATGGTCTGTTAAAGACACTGATTGAAAGGGTAAAGGTGATGGAAACATTTAATCATCTTTGGAGCATGAATATCCACATCTCACTGAAAAAAATCAAATATAAGCAGAGGGACCAAATGTCAAGCTCTCACTTCACCATCTTCATCTGAACTGTCTCAATGTTATTGAATGATAAAGTTTGACTTTTAGTTTTGGAATTGTATAGAACTTTATGTATTTGTATAGCACCTTTTTGAACGATTACAAACGTCAGTTATAGAAACAAAGAAAAACTGTTCAACACCAAACAAGCGGTTGACTAAAAAAGGACTGAAGTTTTATTTTTATTATTGAGTTTTCTGTTATTATACCTCTCTAAGGCGGAGCGGGGGTTAATGATGTGATCCCTCATTGACTCGGCTGAATAATGGCTTTTATACGTCGGCCACAGATGGAGTTGGAGTTCAGTTAACACACTGAGGTGAAGGATGCGTGTGTTGGAGGGAAACATTAAGTCCCTTTTTAAACCACTGCTGTTTGCACACGGAGCTAAACGCAAACTTTATTGGCTACAGATTTTATCGCCGAGCTCACAATGACACCGGGGGAATGAAAGCAATCTCCCCAAGGCTGACACATGAGAGCCTGGCGGCCTGAGTCACCTCTTTACTGCCCTTTAGAGAATGTGTTCAGCTTTAACACAAACGCACACAGAACATACTGCAACTGATGTTTGAGTCAAGGGACCTTCAGAAGTTCCAAGAAATACACACACAGGAGTAAAGAAAATATCTGGGTATCTGTCGGCGGTTTTGAACGCCTTGTTTCCATCGTGGAACCTTCGTGTTTGCTTTACGGTGCGGTGCGGTTTGGAACGGTAAAACCAGCTGACTGTCGTGGGTCTAGCTCCGCCTACACCCTACCGTACAATTACTCTGGTTCCCCCCGAAGAAAGGCTACAGAAAAATGGAGCAGTTGGGACCAGGTCTATTCGGAACTATTCTTAATGGAAAGGCAGAAAAATCCATACCGTAATGTTCCACTCGCTCATTTGCTCACTTCCATTCAACGACTTTTTAATTTTATTTTATGTAAACAAGGAACATACGGTCAAGAGTCTTTCCATAACGTATATTTCCTTCGTCCTCCCACCGATTGGGCTTTTGTTGGAGCGACAATTTGCAGCCGAGTGATGTTTTTTGTGGCACTTGCCAACATCATTCTTAAGAAACATTTGTCTTTGTGTCAAATGAGTAGTTGTGTTTCCATCATGGTACAGTTCGGTACGATAAAGCCCTCGGTCAGGATTGCGTTTCAACTGAGAACGGTACCTTTACTTGGTTCCACAACCACGGCGTTGTCCCAGTCCCCAAGCGTGAAGTTGATCTGGTCCGGCAGGTTGGGATCCACAACCGCAGGGTTGTTCCAGTCCACTAGGTGGCAGTGCTGGGCCCCCTAGTGATGGTAAAGGGTTAGGAAAAAAAAGAAAAAAATAATCTGCTCACTTAAATAAGGTTTAGGGTCCAGTTTTTGTTGGCAGTACTATACGAGGACATTTTTGACATTAATGAAGACATTCTTTGACAACATACTATATGAGGACAGTTTATATTTGGACAGTGTTTGTCGACATACTATGCTAGGACATGTCAAAGGTGTCCATGTATAGTATGTCGAAAAAAAACGAAAATAAATCTGCATCTAGTCTGGCCAGTAGGGGGCAGGTCAAGTACAAGGAAATCTAACTTCTCGAGAAATAGCAACTGTTAGGTGGGTTGGAATGGATTTTAAAATAAAAGTGTCCGTGTTGCTATGGTTCACAATCAAAATGTTATTAGGTATTATACTCAGAAACTGACACTAATTTACTGCATTTACTGAAGGTATGAGTGTGACGATTGTTTGTACACAGTGCATTTTAGTCTGACTGTGGAAGTTGTGTGGAGCTGGAAATAATAATTATCAAATAAAAATACGTAGTCTTGCCCAAATTTTAGCCATATGCACAAACACAGCCAAAATGGCACTTGTTTTTTCCACACTGCTCAACGTTGTATGTCATCAGATATTGAATTAAAATGTTTGCAATCAAAGTTTCAGAATGCTGTAGAAGAAAAACACCAGCAGATACAGTATGTACGTCCTGTACGTAATACGTAACATCACCGTCTTCAACAAGACGTGGCTTCCAGACCGATGCTGATGTGGACTGAAAACAACTCTGGAGTTCACCACACTTTCATTTCACTCAATAATAAACCACTGAATCATGTGCCTCTCAGACCGTTTCTTTCTGTTACTTTATGTGAAAGTACTGAAATGAATACAGCACATGCTGTATGTGTGTTCATCTTTTATTATTTATTTGCTATTCGGTTTGAACCAGCAAAAATGTAGTATAAGTATAAATAAAAGTAAGTTAGCGTATGACACCAGTGAAATGACAAGTCTGTTTCCCTGCCCCAACAAATTGTGCTGCCAATAGTTCTTGACCTTACTATGTAAAGTGTCTTCATAATGTATGTTTTGAATTGGTGCTATAAGAATAAAACTGAATTTAAATGAAAAGATGAAATATCTACAGGCAAAATCAGGTAAGCTCCTCTCATTGTCTGAAAATACAAAAAAAAACCTTCCTACTGTGAGAAGCGTCATAAAAAAAGTCATACTTTAGTATGTCGTCAAAATCGCACCAAAAAGTCATAGTTCAGTATGTCGTCCAAAATGTGACAAAAAAGTCATAGGTTAGTATGTGGTAGTGTTCTAGTCAAGACCACCTAAGCCGAGACCAAGTCGAGACCAAGACCACAGTGTATCGAGACCAAGACAAGACCGAGACTTTGAGGGGTCGAGACCGAGACTAGACCAAGACCGTTAGCGTCGCTTTGCAGAATGTACACATAGCGCTGTGTTTTCTTTTGGAGGTATTTATGTACAAAAAGTCTTTGTTATTCAGGTAACCAAATTTTATTATAGATGACTTGGCTGACATCTTCTCACAGCCTCTTCTCCTGTCACTCACATGCACTTTTGTGCTTTTGCAATTTATTGTCATCCCAACAGTTGGGATTTTATTTCAAGACCGGTCAAGACCACGAGTCCGCTCTGTCCATAACAAGACCGAGTTAAAATGCAGTCGATTCCCAGACGAGACCGAGACCTTCAAAAAGTGGTCCTATCTTGAGTACTACAACACTAGTATGTGGTCCAAAATAAGTTAGTATGTCGTCCAAAATGTGACTAAAAAGTCATACTTTAGTATGTCGTCCAAAATTTCACCAAAAAGTCATAGGTTAGTATGTCGTCCAAAATGTGACAAAAAAGTCATACTTTAGTATGTCGCTCAAATGTGACACAAAAATGTCATACTACTTTAGTATGTCGTCCAAAATGTGACAAAAAAGTCACAGATTAGTATGTCGTCCAAAATTTCACCAAAAGTCATACTTTAGTATGTCGTTCAAAATGTGAAAAAAGTCATACTTTAGTTCGTTCTCCAAAATTTCACCAAAAGGTCATAGTTTAGTATGTTGTCCAAAATGTGACAAAAAAAGTTCTAAAAGTCCACGTACTTGTCAGGAATTAACCCTAGGTTTGAGACCTACAAGTCAATACCAAACACAAAGAGCTATACAAGTTTCAGATTTGTATAATCCTGTTTTCAATTCAAACAAATCCTCTTTGAAAAAACATCTGAGTAATAAAGAAGAAATTGTATTGTGGTGGAACAGAACCTGCCAACTGCCTGACAGGGACAACCGTGCAGCTGTAAAAGTAACCGCAGGGTTATCCCAGTCAGGCAGTTGGCAGGTTCACAACCTCAAGGTTGTTCTGTTCCAGCAAGTTCAGTTTCACAATCACATCCGTATTCATGTCAAACATAACTTGCCACCTTGTAGCCTGGAAGATTCCTGTGGTTGTGGGCAACTCTTATGAAGAACAAGACATTGAAACGTGCATGATTTGGTGGCTTTGTTCACAACCATAAGATTGTGAAAAAGTTCACTTCATCTTGAGATTTGAACTCTCAACCTCTTCTTCTTACAGCACAAGATATTCGTTCTGAAGTCCTGCTTTTTGTCTGAAGTTTTAAAATTGGGTGAAATTTGAACTTATAACCTGAGAAAGACAAGTCCTCTTCTGTCTGATGGACTGAGATATTTGTCCTGATGATCTTAAACTCCTATTTCTTGGCGTACTTAATTTTCTCATCTTGGTCAAAGTCTTTCAAACATTGAACCCACTATCTCAGGATTTCATAGACTCACTTTAACCAACCTGCAGTAATTACCTGCTCAGACATGTTTGCAATGTTTCATAGAGCTTTGCACTGAATATTAACTTCATTACAGCTACATTTTCAGACACATTTTTAGATAACTCAGTGTCCAAAATACAGAGGAATTTGTCCACACACATCTATTTTTTATAATAATATTATTAATTCATTTAAACACACTCGATTACATTTTATGCTCTATGGTTTTAAGCTTTTTAATCTCACATGACAAACAAAACAAAGACATTTATAGTTGTCTTATAGTATAAATATTATAGTGGGACCGGCAGTATTTTCTGATACATGTAATTAAAATAGTTGTATTTTTGTTGAGATGATACAAATGTCTTCATATTTTGTATCAACACTTCAGTGTCGTGCATTTTTTGTATTTTTTGTAACCGTGCTTTCTCTTGAAAGGCACATGTTCTGGTAGATTTATGAAAAAGGATTAACGATCTGTGTGTAACCTGATTAAGGAGTGAGTCGTGATGTTTGTGCCGTTTTCCAGCCAAAAGTGTCTCCTTGACCTATGGTTCGCGCTTTTATTCCTCGCTACACGAGAGAAAATACGGCAGAGATTTAATAAACAAATCCACCACATACCCATGAAAGTCAGCCCTTATTATAATCGTAACCATATTAATCATCTAAAAATGTAGCCGAGGCGTTCAAAAAGACATTCGCTCCGTCCTGCAGCCTTTTCATTCCGGCCATTTACGCCTGTTTTTATCGCCGCCTGATGTTTGTTCTTCCATTTTCTTCAATAAAGCGTTTTTCTCACTGCTGTTTTCATTCAGTCTTTGAAGACGACACCGGCGATAGATCCACACTGACACTGGAGTCCCGGAGTTACGGTGGGTGTAATGATTCCGAGACGAGGCACAAAACAAACGTCCACAGTCTTGTACTGTGATGCCTGAGGACCATGACCTCCATTTAAATCATTTAGGAGAACATGCAGCCAAAAGCCTCCTGGGATGGTTTGCCATTTTTTGTGGAAAAAAAATACGAAATTTAAGGCAAAAGGCCACAATATTTAAATAGAGGGGACACAAAATGAAAATTGAATAGATTTGTCACTCATTTATAGATAGTATATAGTTCGTTTGGTTTTTAACCCTGAATTCAACTAAAACTTGACTAAACTTAACATGAAATAAAGTAGACAAAGCTTATTAGTTAAAAATTAACGATTATTAGTTACATTCACTTTCCTTATTCAAGGCATATTCAAGGCCATCCAAAAACTCTTTAAGGCCCACTGGAGTTCAAATCTGGTGGCTCAAATCTTCACTGCAGAATTCTTTGTGTAGATGATTTACGGGTTCCAACATTCGTAACTTTGCAACTATTAAAAAAACAAAAGGTTATGATGTTATTTGATTCTTCTGTTGATTGTCATCACATTTTAGCTCGCCGACTATAAAGCAATGGTCAGAAAGAGAGGACAACGAAGTATATTGGGTGGAGATGATATCGGGAATGTCATTTTCCCGCAGCTCGTGTTGTGAGACCCACAGCAGGATTTGTGGATGTGTGATGTTCTGTGACGTCCTCTGTGCAGTGATGAACAACCACCGCCTGCCTCCTTCTAAACCTCAGTGGTGAGTGTGGACAAGCAGCGTCTCGCCTCATTACCCTGAGCTCGAGCATGACAGTCGGCGTGCTCACACTTCCCTGGAGGACGTCCCATTTGTCCAGCGGAGAAAACTGAGACAGGAGGGGACGACTCCGAGGGTGCGGATGAAGAGCACATCGCAAGCCAAAGGGCCGCGGCGGATAAAACATTTACAAAAGCCGCCCTCTTTTTGTGACTCTATTTTAAAGCTTGGGTCTGCAAGTCATGACAGTCAGGGTTTTTTGTAACTTTTTCAATAACATACGTAACTAATGTTTTTGTAACGTAGCAACATTAGCCTGTAAGCTTTCATAAAATGTGTACAGATACACCTGTAACTGTATCTTCTGGAGGATAAAAATCAACATCCATTTCTAATGACATGAGGTATCTCTGAGAAGCTCCGCCCATATCAATGCATTATTTTTTATGTACATTATCCGTCTCTTTACAGTGTGAGAAGTTGTTGCCAAGGTTACAATAGTGTCCCTTCCATTAACTTTCCGTGTATGTGCTTAGTACTGTAGAGCAGCCAATAGGAGGCGCCGTCTCCCTCTGAGCTGCCCTGCGATTGGTCAAAAGTCTCCAACGTGACATCAGTTTAGTAAATGATGTTCCAGTTTTGAGGAAATTATGGAATATGGAAATTGACAAGTAAATTGTTTCCATTTCTTGAGTTTATTCTTTTTCAGGCAGTCTGAAAGAGTGAGTGACTAAAGCGCATGGAGGAAAACAAAGCCTGCAGAGAACTGTGGGAGAAAGTGTGTGTGCTTATTATCCGTCCTTGAAGAGAGTAGAGCCGGTTCAAACCAGCTCTGATATGAGACAGAGATGCTGTCCTGCGTATGAACCTATGCAGGCGAGCGCAGAAGTATGAAAGGCCACATTAAAGGTCAGGCAAACAGTAAAATAGGATATATATAGCGCTTTAACTGACAGATTCTCCATTACAATGATCCACGTCAGCAATGACAAGCTATTCATGTTTCACAAAAGAATATATAAAACAGCGGTTGAGCCAGTTTCCGTCTTAAATCCAGCCGCAGAGAGAGCGGACCGTGACGTGGCAGCGGCGGTGATTACTGCGTGTGGCTGATTGAACGGTGGGCAGGAGGAAAGTCTGCGCAGCTTTCAAAAGGCTTTTTATCAATATTGAACAGGTGAGTGCTTGCCTCTGAATGAGAACTGATTGCTGTGCTTGTGCCATCAGTGGACGCTGCCAAGTAGGCAGACACATCTGATTGCCGGGAAAGCTATGAATATGAAACGCCGGAGCGGGGAGGAAAGCAGCAGATACACAGGGTGGAGCAGCGGCGTTACCTCGCGGCAACACGTTGATGAATGCACCTTTAACGACGTGTCATGTCCTATTTGTTCACTGCAGGGGAAATGAGTGTCGTTGTGTTTCAGCGTCATTGAGTTGAAAATGTTAAAGTTATCAACGCGTGACACGAGGACGAGTCGGTGAAAGTCATCCGTGGACATTTGAGTCGGGATGTTTTACATAAAACAAATCAGTTGTTTAATTAGCTTCAGTCTCAGCCTTCTGTCCACTGATAAACGGCAGGGAAGAGACAAAGGGAGTAAAGGAGAATCCGAAAAGTTTTTTAAAGTTCTGAGAGCTCTAAAACGCAGGTTTTCCCAGAGCGAAAAATCTCAAAATGTCACGCTTTAAGATGATGTCATAGCCCCTCCTCTCCACATGTTACAGGGCCATATACAGGCCTGGCACTTTGGTACTTCACATGCTAACAGCTAGCTAGCTGCTAAACCACAAACTGCCTAATCACTGCATGATTTGTTGATTCAGAGGTAAACATGAACAAGCAGCGGGGCTGTCTGTGATTTAGCAATTGTGCTAGTCTAGCTTTTTACAAACTACCCTGAGATTCCTGAGGACTCCACTAACCTCTCTCGTAACTGGCGTCCACCAGTTTTCACCACGGCAACAAAAACCAAACAATTCCACAGTAATGTAAACATCTTAACGGCTAGTACATTCAATTTCTAAATGTTACAGACTGGACCTTGTACAAGCTTTGCTGCTTAGTGTGCGATGACACTGTTGTGTTGTGTTGAATTTCCCCTCATGTTTTATCCTGCGTCCACTTAATGGCCACTCAAAGCATTTAACATGAGTCACAGTCGTCCACACACACACACACACTATGCGATAATCTCACAGATTGACGGCACAGTGATGGAGGGGGGGGATTTGGAGTTCAGTGTCATGCCCAAGGACACGCTGACCTGGGATTAAACCACTGACCTGAACGATTAGTCACTGACCCACTCGACCTCTGCTGCCCTTTATTTCATGACACGCATCGTTTTCTTTAACAACAAAGTCCAGATTAATCCCGAAGTAATCCCTGTCAAATGTCCTTAACCAGCCACTGGAAATCTAAATGTTGCCGACCAAATAGTGAACTCTCGAGGTTTCAAAGTATTAGAGTTGAGGGATTCAAAAACAGGATCTGTTCATTTGATTCATTATCTAAAATTGTTGATTAAACACACAAGGGATTAATTATCTGAACCAGAAAAATAATGAGGACGTCGCCTATTTTATTTTTCCATTAATTACCTGTTTTTTTTTACTTTGTTTTAAGTGCTAATTCTGTAAGGTGACTGGTGTCTTCAACGTAGCTTGAAATTAAATGTATTATTATGATTATTAGACTCGACTCTGCATGCTTTTTTTATGCTTTTCCATTAGTGAACTGAGCCTAAGACTTCAACATCCCTGAAAACATGTGTTAAAAACAAGGACATTTCTAAAATCTCAATATTTAACAGGAGTCTGGTGTATTTAGTGACAGCACTGCAGAAAGCCGGCAATCATGAGCCTAAAAAACTAGCAACTCATTTTAAAAACAAAAACTGAAACTAATGAAAAATCCAAAATGTTTTAAAACCATAGGCGTGACATTAAATTTATCTCCTGACGTAGTGAACAGAAGTGCATGTCGTCCAGCGTTTGACCTCTGTGTGACCTTTCCTAACATCATTCTCCTTCTCCATCACTGCTTTAACTCCGGGCTCCTCGCACAGTTAAGTTCATCATCAGCGCTGCTTCCAGCTGCAGGCGACAGATGTGACCGCAGCCTGAGGTCCGGTCGACGGCGTCTCACCGGGTCACGGCGGACCAGAGTGAAAAACGACTCCCCTTTCAGCGGTCACCTCACTTCTCCTCTGCCGCCTCGTGCCGCAGCAGCAGCAGCAGCGGCGGCAGATCTGCTGCAGGCTCATATCCATCCATGTCATGGGTGTGGGCGATCATACCCATCTCCAATTACGTCCCATAAATGTCAGGCTGCCTCTTCAGTCCCAGCCTCGGTTCGTGTTGGGCCTCACAGGGCCACGCGTGCTCGCACGTGAGCGGAATCGTCCCGCTGACATTTCTAAGTGTGAGAAGTCATTAAGCGCGCGTCTTTATCGGGGGAGTGAAGCGACGAGGCGGCGGCAGAAGGTCCTCCATGGCGGAGCGCGACAGAGCAATTAAAATGAACGTCAAAGAGGCCGCTCTGCTAATTGACTCGTGATTAAAGCCAGAGCTGATTAATAACGGGACGGCAGCTCCGCTCCTCTCAGCCGAGAGTGTGTTTGAGTGATGAACACAAATCTACTGTAAACACAGACACACAGATGGAGGCCCTCGTCTCAGGCTTTATTCCGAGGTTCTGAATTTAATAACCCTCTTTATTTTCGCCCCAATCACACGTGAAGTAGGCACGATTTTTTTTTACCATCCCGCGGCACAAAATGGCCGTAATATACGGCATCTGTGCGCCATGATGGATTTGCCGCCAATAAAAGACCAATCGGCCAGATGCTGAGACGTCCGGCCTCCGAACTGCTGCGGCAGTCCCACCTACGGAATTTCACTCATTCGTCATTTAAGTGAAACTTTAAGGACGCGGTGCATCCGAATTACAGAAGAAGAAGAAGGGAGATAACTCCACATGTAAGAAAAATGATAGAAATAGTTATAATTTTTAACATCATCAACTACCATTGGTGCAAAATCTCCAAAATGGCCAAAAACTGAACATTCAATCCAAGATGGCGGCCTTCCTGTTTGGTTTGGATCATAGTCATAATGTATTTTTTTCTTCATCCCGACCTTCTACACACGTCTACCAATTTTAGTGCATGTACAATAAACCTGCTGTTCAGGGTGAATTTGGACAGACTTATTTGCCGCTTCCACGTCCAATTGTCGACGCACGTTCTCCGAACCACTTTCAAACATAAATTTTCACACAAAATTTCATGAGCTTTGGGACATAGGAAAGTCCTCAAAAATGCGATTCATTTGGCATAATAATAATAAAATGAATAAATGATTGTGCGCTCTGACCCTAAAAATGTATAATTTGTTTTTTTTGCATGGGGAAAATCCACAATTTTCTTGTAAACAGAAGCCTTTTTTAACCTAAACTTAACCACAATTATAACCAGGACATGTCATCATCACCTTAGTTTACACATTTCTATTAAAAGCACCACAAGTGTAACATCCTGGAGACGCCTGCAAGCAAAACTTAGACTTTACCTGGAAAAGGTAGCGTGTGGAAGATGAGGACTGGCACGTTTAAACGTCTACAGAGTCACAAATCTGTGAGTGCACAGTGAGTTCACAACATGAAGCCACAGCTGTGCGGCTAATTCATTCATTAAACACAGGTGGTGATGGGCGTGTAAGGGCGGGGCATGTCACCACACAGGGAAATGAAAAACACAAGCATGTTTTTGGCCCTTTCTCAATACTCAAGTATGCAAGTATGTACTTGGGAGAAGTACGGGAGTAGTTTTGAAAAAAATAAAATAAGAAGAGGAAAAATAATGTATCACGTAAAAGTCTTAATTTTTAAAGTTATTTATTTTATCAGTTAGTTATTTATTAAGTCATTATTTCACACCTTTTAGTCCCATTTTTAGATGTTATGACCACACTTTGAGATACCGTGTGCAAAGTTTGTTAAAAAAACAATTGTTTCCAGATGTTTCTCCACTCAAATCACAGTTCAACTCAACTTCACTCTACTTAAAGATTTTCTGCGTCGCCTCTCGTCTTTGTGTCTGCCTCTTCACTTCCTTCTCTGAGCTGTGTTCCTCACTCACACATTTCCTTATCTTCTTAGATAGATACCCTGCCTGTAATGTCACTATTAGGGATGAAAGGAGTCGTTCTCTGCGGAGCACAAACGACCACCATTAAGGCGGAAATGGGTTTTAGAATTATGCGAGGATACTTGGAAGAAGAAGCTGAAATATGCACTGGGAAACTCTGGAATAGAATCATTAAATTCCACCTTATATTTCTTAATGTTTACATCAACATGTTGGACAATGTGAGTGTTGCCTCTCAGATTGATTGTTCAAACACTGAAGCACTCGGTGAAGGTCATGTTTCTTGATATAAAGGATATAAAGAGCAGAGACGTTGTCTTCAGCCCCTCATGCACCAACATTTACAGGAACTTTTATACCCGGGGAAAATAATCCCTTGTAATAATCTGTGTTCCTGGAAAGCAGAGACAACAGCTGATGATGGATGAGTGCGGGATAACTGACCTCCACAGGTCAGGAGGGAAGGGAACATAATGCCACTGAGGCTGCACCACGACAACAACAGTAAACAGGATCCAGACATTGAAATGTACTGATTTAACTGATAGGAAAAAGGCCAAATAATCTATTAAGTGCATAAAAATTCTCAGTTTGTAGGAGATCTCAGTGTTGTAATGTACTTAGGTACAAAATTCACATAACTGTACCCTTTAACACCTTACCCAATGTCTAAACTGTCCGTCTGGACTTAATTTGACCATAAAAGGAGCAGAAAATGTCCTGTAACTCAGTGCTTTTGCCCAATGTTCAAGTATAACTTCCAACAAAAATAAAAAATCATGATGTCACAAATAAAAATATTCATGATGAGTAAAAGGGTTGATCTCAGTGCAGTCCCCCTTAAAACAACTGACCAACATAGAGTATACAAGTGCCTTATCCCTCTGAATCATCTCAGTATAGCTCTCGATATTGAGTTTGAGATTTTTTAACTTTGCTCTAACGTTATAGTTTGAAGTTGTGAGCTTTGTAGCTTTCTATAACCAATCCAAGCCTTTTTAATTTCTAGTACATACTATTTAAATAATGACAACTGCAATTAAAACACTAAAGTTACAAGTTATGAGTATAATACATTTAATAATGTGATCGTTCTAACAGAATGGATGAGAGGAGGTCATGTGGATATTAATTGGCTTCAAGTTTGTGTTCAAACAAGAATAAGGGCAAGGACTAATATGAGTAAATGTTTCACATTCAAACTGCACAGGAAACAACGTGTACAGTCAGCGCTTATCAGCAGTAAATCACTCCATCCAAAACCCAAAGAAAGAAGTCAATAAATTCAACTTACAAATTTTATTTTTAGCGATGATTATAATTCTTGATATTTTGGACAGTGGAATGAATCATACATGAAGCACATTTAAAAAAAAACTCTGGTTCCTCATTGTTGGATCTACTATATGGAGCCAGAAGACTGTTTCCTCTGGAGGCCGTCGGCCACTTCCACCAGCACCTGGACGGTCTGAGACAGACGACTCAGACCCTCGTCCTCCACTATGAGCTGAGGAGGACACATGGAGTCCTGGAAGGAGACAGAGGACACAGTGAGCAGATGTATAAAAGGCACTCTTTATCAAAGACTCACAAGAGTCCTAACCCTTAATTTTATTCTTATTTTCAAATAATTTTTTGTACCCTTGTTCTTCTCATTGTTATTTAACGACACTATACTTCAAACGTGGTTGCTTTCTTAAAAAAAAGCTTTATTAATAAATCCTGGTAGCTTTTGAAATGAGTGTAGAAGAGTTTGTTGTGCGTGCTGTCGGCACTGAAGTCTGCTTCACTGGTTTGTGCGTCAGATACAGAGGTGGAAAGTCATGAATTACATTTACTCGCTTATTCAAGTAGGTTTTTTTTGTGTACTTTTTAACGTCATTTCTAAAATTTGTGATTTTACTTTTAACTAGGTACATTTACTCAAGTTAAAGTAAAAAGAGTACATTTTTATACCAGTGCTTTTACGGGTACTTAAGTAAAATGCTATCAAAATAGTGGTACTTTTACTTGAGTAGAATAACACTAGATTGTCCTTGTTGACCTCTAACACCCAGAGGAGGAAGTCACTCGGCAACAAAAACTGCCATTTTCTCGTTAAGTCTCTGATCAAATCACTGTAATCAATGCTGCTGATTCTGAAGTGATCACCTGATTAACAGGTGGACCTGATCAAACTTATCAGAGCGGTGAAGGCGTTGTGCATTGAGTCGCCTGCAGATGGTACAGTAGATGACATCGTACAAACCTTGAGACCGACTCGTCGTCCTCCTTGATTGTGAATTAAACACACTCACCTGCTCAGACACGGACCAGGCTGCAGTTTATGACGGCAAACCTCCTGCTTGGAGAGCACACGGGAGCTTTTGACGAGGTTAAAGCACAGGACACAGTGGATTTCACATCAGGATATCTGCACAGCTGCTCGCATTCACCACACATTATTATCTTTTTAAATAATAAATGTGGCATTATTCTGTGTTTTTCTGCATCAACAAACTGTGGAGGTTGAATATTTGCAACCTCGTCATTCCATTTGTAAAAACCTGTACTAGTTTGAAAAACAAGGGTTTTTTTCTTTTTAACAAAGCACAGATCTCTCCGAGGCTTTTTCGAGTTTATTTTTGACAGCAGAATTGGCCCCTTTGTGACTTTTGTGGGGATAAACACACACCGCAACAGTGGTTTCTTACTAACAGTATTTTATCATGGTACAAAACACACTTTCATCCAAATAATCCACAGCACAACATGGTTTTTGACTGAAGTCTCTCTAGCTCCAGATACATTTGTGCTACCTTTTTTTTGCCATAACAATAGTAATGCAATTTTAACACTAAACTCTTGGGTTTCTTTATGATTAGTAATAACTAAATTTGGGCTTGACACAAACTTTTGTCATGTTTTGCCAGTTTAGTTATCAAAAATTAGGCAACAAAAACGCCATGCTTGCTAACTAGCTTGACGAGGCTAGCTAGCTAAAAGGCTATATAGCTAAGCTATTTAATTTGAAGGCGTCACACGGAAAAAAAAACTCAAATTTGAGTCCTAGAACATTAACAGTTGAAGCGAGTAATGACTAACAACAATAGAACTCTGTAACAGAGAGTATTATTCAGGTTTGGGAACCAACAAGACCAAAAAAAATACAGAATATGGCCACATTCAATCCACCACCTTTCGATTTTATTTTTTTGTATTTTACTGTAAATGGCAGCTGCAGATACCCTGATCACTTCTCCAGTTCTTGGCTGACTGAGCAAAAGCAGGAGAGCAAGCAAGCAGACAAACAGCAAATGGTCAAAATTGCAGTTTTAATAAATTCTTTACAGCAGGAAGAAGAAGGAAAAAAAACTTTACATATATATATATTTATATAAACTCAAAAAAAACAACTGGATTCTTATTTATACAAGAGTATCATATAAATATAAAACACAACAGTATTTCTGTTCCGCTTACATATTCAAGATATATAGCTTGGTCTAAGCCAGTGAATGGATTTACTGTGTGCTGCTTTGACAGTTTATAAAATATACATTTGACTTGAAACAGTATAAATTTCATCTCAAACAGCAGACTAATAAAAAAAGACTCAAACATGGGACGGGAGGTTTTTACAGTGGACATTCTGAGCGCGCGACAGCAGAGACGTGAACTGGACGGTGGATAAAAAAGACCGATGTAAATCAAGTTAGAAAAGTATATTTCTTTTTTCATAAGCTTAAATGTGAAATAAATAACGACTGAACGCTGCCAATTCTCATCAGAATCCAGCATTGCTGTAAATCATATGTGTGTTGTTGTAATTATTGATGTTATGCCCCCATTTTCATAAAAAAGGAACGTTATTTAAGTTGTAATTTGCTCTGGGACTCCATATTTTAAGACATTTCAGCTTCACGCTCGGGGATTAATACAAGTACAGTGTTTATTAATATCATTTGTTAACCACTGATGCAGAAAACTACTATTTTGAATATTTCTGCATTTAGATGTTTCAATTTATTGCTTTTCATTTCATTTATACGCTTAACAATTCGCTGAACTGAGCAGGATTATAATCTGTTTTTAATTGCACTACATTGACCTGCCGTGACCGGACAAACCAGACACGGCGCGTTTGCCGAAGGGAATCAGCCATTTACCAATCCAAAACTCTCAAAGGACTGATGTTTTTTTTTAACCCTGAATAATTGAATATTGATTACTTCTAATTGATCTACGAGTGCTTGTGTGAAATCGTTGGTTTATTGACGCTTTTAAGAGATAACTCTAACCCGGAAACAGACAAAAAAAAAAATAATTAAAAAAAGCAATAATTTAATAACCTGTTTACATTTATACAAACATGACTCACACTCACACATTCATGCATGCACACACACATTAGAAGGGTTTGTACCGTCTACTTTGGACACAGTGTGGGTGGTGGGTTTTGTTTTTTTTATGAAGCGACACTGCCCCCTGTTGCTCACATTAAAAATTGCAGACAGAGGGACACAACAGCATCCATATAAAGTGGTCAGTCCCGTTCAATAAAGAGGCACCGTGTCATTTATCTCACCGTGAGTGTGTGACAAATAAGATCTTTAAACGACCAGGATCCATATCATAACTCCATCATCACATTCAGTCTCAGGCGAGGTCACCTGCTTCTCACTCAGCTGGAACACGACCTCTCAGAGAGAAGCTCTGGAGGCACAAAGGGAGCTCACTGGTTTGTTTGTAGCGTAGTGGGTGGAGCTAAAGGAAGACTCGGTGCATGTGGTTCGTCTACACAGCAGAAAAACAAGGTTAAGACAGGATGTCAGATCAATCACTGTTTGTTAATTCTGCTCCAAACACTGATTCGAGTGTTTTGTGTTTGTTTAATGACGCTGCCACAAACCCGGCGCCCGACCATTACTCTGGTACGTGTAATCTGATTGAATCTGCTCCGAGAGTCAAAGCCGCGTTTCTCTAACAAACTGCATGTTTACAAGGGCTGCAACAATTAATCGATTAACAAACAACCAAGAAATGAATCACCAACTGTTTCGGGAAGAAGGGGAAAAGAACTTTCTTTCAAGAGAACAAAGTTCTGTGGTTTCAGATTCTTTAAAAGGTCCAGTTGGTAACATTTGGGAGGATTTATTGTCAGAAATGGAAGATAACACATCATCACTTCGATCTTACGATATCAATACCATAGGAAACTGTGGGGGCAGTATAGAGTCAATTGTCCAATCAGTCAAAAAATCCACTTGTGTTTCATTCAAGCACAATAGAAAGAACCCCCTTTTTAACAGTTTCTTTGATGCATGATGAACTTTGTACTCGGCACTGCCCTCTAGAGGATGCATCCATACCACTGCAAGAGATGCACGGAGGTAGTGATGGAGACAACGTTTGGGACGGAAAATGGAGCGTAAATGGGCGTGAACTGTTTCCATGTTCTTTTTATGAGGGTCATGCTTTCCGGACGTCCGCCATCTTGTGCTTCTACGGCAGCCCGAGCAGACAAACAAGCAGAAGTATGGATCTTTAAACATAAACGACCAACTCTTATACATCCATATCTACATGCAAACTAACTGACGACACCATAGTGAGTTCTGCGTTTGTTGCAATCTGCAACTTCACCATTAGATGTCACTATTTACTACACACTGGACCTCTCTTCTTCTATGGTGTTTTACGACAGCGTGTGTAAATAGTGACATTTAAACGTAAATATTGGTGCGTTTCATTTGTAGAACACCCCTGAACTTGGTGCAACCTCACGTACCTCGAGTTTGGAATACTACTTTGACCGTAAACACTTTTGTCGCATCTGTTTTGCGTACACAAACACTGGTTCATTTTTTAACCACAGACATGTCGCTCCTCAGTAGCGCGTTGTTATCGACTAACAATGTCTCGCCTGAGACTACGTTTGCGTTTCCTACTTCCTCCTGGACAAGACTTTTTGGGACGTCATTTTTGAGATTCGGGAAATACATTTTATGGACCAATCAACAAAGAAATTAATAAGGATGATAAAATAAATAGTTGGTTGCAGCCCTACATGTCATTTTCTCTTATTCTCTTGTACAAGTCCTCTAGGAAGACATTTGTCCCAGATCCTTCTTCCATTGCTTAAATTTTGCAGTAAATCTGCTGAGACACACAAGTGTAAAGAGGTTTTCCAAATGAGGGTGTGTTTCCTTAGCTCCGCCCACTCATGCCCCAACCAGAGAGATTGTTTCTGCCTCGACTGAGCGAAAGGCTAAACTAGGCTAAGGCATCTTCACTGTTCACCTGCTCTCATCACTCTAGTGTTTTCTACGCAAAGTGTTGTGTATAGTGTTCACTGTTAAAGGTGCTTGGCTGCGTGCTCTATATGGCTCTTCACATATACATATATATATATATATATATATATGGAGTACGGCACAAGCCGTGTCTCAAATCAAGCTCCGCCTCCGTCTGAAGTTGCATTTGAAAGTCGATGTCAAAGGCGACCTTTCAAGCCTTAAAATTTGACTTTTTGTCAAATCTGTAACATTCTGGATTCACTGCAGGAGGCAAGCAAATGTTTTTGAAAGTGAGAAAATGGCGACCGACAAAAAAAAGTCTCCAAATCAACTGAACATCGAACAAGACACGTTTGAAAACACAAATAAATGGTCTTAAAACCACTGACTGTAAACATGAAGGGGATGTAACCTGGCTCCTATTGGACGATACTAGCTGTCAATCATTCATTCACATGTGCTATTTTCCTCTTAAACATAAACATAACTTAGAAAAAATTAACATCTCGTGCTATTGAAGAAGACCTGAAACTAGCGATTGACACCATTAACTCAGGAAAGTGTTTAATTATATGACTTTAAGTGAAAAGCAGGGTCATTTTCCCCAACTGCACTGCCCCCTGGTGGCTATTTCTTGTTGGACTTCCCCTTCAAGCCGGAAGACAACGTCCACTTTTTATTTATTTTGAGCGAAACGTGCTTCGTACAAGCTGCAGCTCTGTAGCTGGGCAACGGAGGTCGACAGGAGGGCAAACTTCTACGTAGAGCAGAGAGTTGTATTTCGGAGGCGGCCTCTGGATTGAGACACAGCGACAAACCAACAGAGACATAAGACTCACTCTTAAGTCTTATTTAAATATTAGACATGTGCTCAAAGTTTGCACACACACACACCAGAGTATTGTGAGTATAAGTTTCCATGTGTGAGTGAGTGTGTTTGTCCTCTAGGTGAGCAGGTAGCAGTAGAGGACGTAGAGCAGGGCCATGGCCGCACAGTAGAAGAACAGGAAATCTGAGGACAGCAGCGAGGACGAGGGCGAAGAGGAGGACGATGAAGGTGAGGGGCGGCGAACGGAGCCGCCGTCCTCCGCCATCTCACCCACCGCGGCGGTGGAGGCGGCGGCCGACAGGGCCGTCACACAGCGCAGCACAGCGGGCAGCTTACACAGAAGCACATCAGAGCACACACACATGTCCATCTGGACGAGACAACGCACGCACGCACACACACAGACACACACAGGAGGGAAAATACATGTTGTTAGAACTGAGGAGACAAGAGAGCGACAACACAAGAGTGTAGAGTTACACAAAGCAGAGTGAGGGTTGGACTGAAATCTGAACCGCTTATCAGTCCGACCCTGACGGGAACAATGTAGCCAAACACCTGAGCTCAAAAGCACACGGAAAACTCTGCTGCTTTCACAAAAAATAAATCATATAGAAAACATCGCAGTGGGCGTCACGACCACTTGAAGCAATAAAAGAGGGAAAAAAAATAAAGTTGGATTTACCTCAGGGACGCCCAGCTTGCGACAAGCGGCGATGAAGTTTTCCACGTTGAGTCGACACTTTGCTGAACTCAGTTTTGGCTGAAAAACAAAAGAGTTGTGTGTAACGTCAACGCCTGCTTTCAGGTAATCAGCGGTCGGGATCAGGACGGGGCAAAGGTTTGAATGTCAAACCCAAGGGACAGTTTGAGGACAGGGCATCAAACTTCCTCTGTATCGCCTGCTATCCAACATGTTGTCATTTAAATATCATTTAAAACAAACTTCGGTTCATAAAAAGTTAGTTAAGCACGGCTCATTGAAGGTGATGTGTGCCAATGTGGACTAGGATTAAATGTGCTTTATTTTCATGTGGTAGATTTCATGTGTTTCCCATAAAGAACATCTTCTAATTTCTTTAGAAGAGGAAACTGCAGATTGGAATCTGGAATGGGAAGAGAATGAGGATTATTTCAATCTGTGTTTAAGAGATTCAAATTGTGATTCTGGTTTCAAAAATGGGATTGGGAACTTTGAACTGTGAAGGTGGGCATTGCATCTCTTAGTGCACAGTTCCTGCTGGAACCTATTGGAAGAGAAGAAGACGACGACGACGACGACGACGACCAGGCAAACTTTAGTAAATCAGCATCAAAGCACAGACACTGATTTAATAATCACCCTCATCCTCTTTCCTGACCTGCTGTTAAACTCAGTTTGATGCAAAAATCAATAACCTCAACCTGTTTCTAAGACAAAGTCGGTGTCTTGTTCACTGCGTCTGTGGGTATAAAGAAGTCAAACCATGAGGTGACTTGAATGAGATCAATGGAGACTGAAAAAAAGAAGACGACTGTGGCTGAATGTCAATGCCCTCAGTCAGGACTAAGAGCCCTGGAGTTGAACCCTGAAAAACCTTGTTTCCACTGATCAAAAAACCCCACTAATAACCCCCTCACAGTCAGGTAGTTCAATATAGATTTGATAGAATGTTTAAACACGGTGTAAACACACGTAATTAACAAGTGTTTGTTGTTGTTTTCTGTCTGTTAAGATGTTTAAAACCAGGTTTAAAACTCCAGGTTTCCTAAACATTAAGTTTTGCTCTTAACTGTGCTTTTACCAGAATTGTAGTTTTAAAACATGTAAATCGACTCTATCTCGTGATCAGGGCTGAACGATTTTGAATAAATATCTAATATTGTGATTATTTTGACTGAAATTGCAATATAATTGACGTTATGAGAGGGAATAGCCCTTTTATTTGACATAATTACTATCATTTTCATTTGAATAGCACATTTAAAATGATCACTGTGTGATATCTTTGAGAAACAAAGATGTCTTCTTCAGTCTGTAGAATATGATGTGTGTACACTAGGAATATTTAAATTTATGCAGCAAGGTTCATGCAGCTTTCTTAATAATAATCCAGTGACTATTTTGTCAAAAAATAGCAAACGACAGCAGGACAATCACTCCGATGAACCCGCGGAACATCACTCGCAGAGAGGAAACAGGACGACAGGACACGGCCGTCAGTCAGTGACACTCACCACTGCCGGAGAGGGAATGTGGATGATTGATACGGAGCGCGGCCGGATCTGATTCACCAGCTGACAGAGGACGGTGCCGTTGGACAAAGCCTCGCCCAGCTCCTCGGGTAGAGTGATCTTCAGCCGGGACTCCAGCGTCTGAGGAGGGAGACACAAAAAGAGTCAAACATGGACGTCCTCTGTCCTGCTATACGTCCACAAACAGCACAGAATAACATCAGAGCTGATAGAGATGAATCTGTTGATTATTTCCCTCGATTCACTGATTAGTTTGTTGGATCAGAACCATTTGAGGTCAACGTTTATACGTGGGACAAATAGTGTGATACTAACTAGAGACTTGGGATCTATTCTATATAAGTGCCACACGGGGGCGCCAGCATCTTTCCAGCCATCCAGACCTTATGATTTCTTTTGCATTTCACTTTCAAATATTTCAAATGACCAAAAATGTAGGGTCTTTTGAACAGATTTGTGTCATAAAATCACTGCAATACTATCAAAAATCTCAAGCCTCCTCTAAAATATGTATATATTCTTGTTACTCACTATTTTTATTGACTTTATGTTTAATATTGTTCTATATTGTATGTTCATAGATGTTAAAATGCATGATTATTCATTTTTACCTTTACTTTTGATACATTTTACCCGTTGTGGTAATAATAAAGGACGATATTATGTCTTTTCTTATTTAATTCACAATTTAATTAAGTGTCTGATACCTTGCGTAGTTGTGTGATGTCTGGCCTCTCCTCTTTCGGAGAGCGCAGCGTCGTGCGAGAGTCACACCTGCCGGACTCACCCAGAGTAAAAATGGTGCCTGAAAAGCAGGAAGCAGTAAAAACAGAGCTGAAGCCTTCCTGAAAGTGAGAACACGGATGTGAAGAGTGTGCGCGAGAGTCGTGTTGGTTTGTACCTGTGGGTTTGACGCTGCTGCGCGACGACGTGCGGAACAGGAAGCTGTTGGGTTTCTGGGCCTGACCAGGTGGAGGGGACGTCTTGGGAGAGGACGGGACGTCTGTGATAGACATTTTCAGGTCAAAGTTAGCAACGTGCTCGTCCAGATGCACTCACTCAGCAAACAGTGATGCTCATATGAAGAAAATCATATTTATTGTGAATTATTTCCTCTTTTCAGACCACAGCATGTGAGGCTACTCTGGTTATTCAGACTTTTCTTCCTCCTTTCATCTCCCACTCAATCACCCTGATGTGATTGCTCATCAGAAATAACACATGTGATTAGCAAAGTGGAACTAAACTAAGTAAAATGATGAAGTATAGTCTTTGTTCTCAGTCTTATGGACAATTAAAACCAGTGCTGTAAAGGCTAGAAAATGTGTGCTGGTATAGACACAGTGGAAAAACCACTCCAAAAAAAGAACCTCATAAAAAATCTACCCCAGTTTGCACCTTTATCTCTCTATTACACAGCTTTTCCAAAACAAGAAATGTCAGTTTTCGCCGGTTGAAAACTACTCACTCCTTGCACCAAAGTCCATAGAGAAAATCAGTGATTTTACCTGACACCTCACAGGAGTTGTTGATCCACTGCTGCCTCCACAACGTTATTTAAAATGTGTAATTCTGAGATTTTGGTGTTTGAATTCCTTAATGTTGCTTTACCCACGTGACAAACTACCCCAAACTAGGCAGCAGTAAACCAACAATTCTTGTTTCCCCTGAGCTAAAAATCACCTAAACCTCTATGGACTTTGGTCCATGAAACAAATTTTAGGTTCCTCTTTGTAAAAAGTTGTCTAATGGTCAGATAGAGTGGAAAACATATTGTTGAGATTAAACTGCCATCAACTTTATTGGATTAACCCTACACGCTGCTGTAAGCACCTCATAGAACCACACTTAAAAACCTGAACTATCACTTTAATGCAGCGTGTGTTGTACCTGTTCTACTGCTGGAGCGTTGAAGAAGCACTGAAGGACACACTGTGCTCATCTGGTCTGCGCTCTGATTAAAAACAAGAAAAGACATCTAAAACAACAGCAACAGAACAACA
Organism: Solea senegalensis; assembly: GCF_019176455.1. Classification (NCBI taxonomy): domain Eukaryota; kingdom Metazoa; phylum Chordata; class Actinopteri; order Pleuronectiformes; family Soleidae; genus Solea; species Solea senegalensis. The sequence goes on from NC_058023.1 coordinate 5,937,018, forward strand.
GTAAAAACAACTGCGGGTTACAACAGGTTACAGTCAACTGTGACGACACTGGAGGACGAAACTCACTGCACATCTCTGCCTCAGGCTGGAGTTGGAGCTGCTGTTCTCTGGAGATGCACCACTAGGGGGAGACACACACCAAGTTTCATTCAAACACGTCCAACCCAACCTCAAGTTTCTCTTGATTTGAATAAACAAAAACTGAGGCGCTGTAACAGAGACGGTCTCGTCTGTGTGTCTCTCCTCTGTGTGTTTGTCCTCTGCTCATACTTACGCCGAGCTACTTCCTGTCTGTGGTGCCGCGGACATGTGACTTCCTGTTTTGGTTGATGACTTCAGCAAACTGCAAAATTAAGAGTTTTTGACATGAAAAGCGCATTATTAGATAAGGCAGAGGGGAGTGTCCATGGGATGTCTGTTATGAATTGAGAGTAAAGTGCCAACCTGGCCTTCTCTCTCTGCTGCTGCTGCAGACGCTCCCTCTCCTGCCAGATCTGCAGGGTTCCCGGCCTCCGCCGCTCCTCCAGCGTGGGACTGGAGGGGGACAGAGGAGATGAGGGCGTCGAAGATGGTGGGACCATCTCCACATGCAGGCTGGACCTGGAGGAGACACAGAGAGTTCTACATTTGAAAAAACTTTTCACACTTTGCCTATCACTGAAAAATATCTGAGGAATATATGTGGAATATTTTGGAACTGCAGTTTCAAACATGTCCAAAATATGTCCCTAAGAGGTTAATGGATGAGTATGTGTTGAATGTTTATAGAATGGATGTAGTTTATTATGTTTATATGGATGTTTTTATTGCAAAGGATCATATATGTAGGGGAAATGTTCATTTAAGTAATGTGTAACATAGAGTTTTCATTTATTAGCACCTATTTTCTTTTTTTTATCTACCTGTAGATACCAAACAAATTACATCTGTTTGAATTGAATTGAATTGAATTGAAAGTGTGGTGTTTCGCTTCTTCAAGTCTCGCTAAGTGCGTTTTGCCAAGTCGTGTTTCTGATACCTCATGTTATGCTACGTTATGTTATGTAGTGTGTTGCTACACCGTTTTTAGCTATGCCAAGTTCCACTACTTCATGTTTCGCTACATCACGTTCCGTTACATTACACTAAATTAGGCTATGCTGTGCTATGTTACGCTATGCTAAGCTAAATTAGGTGACGTAATGTTGTTCTGGTCATTACTAAAAACAGTAATGAGTCCTACATCTGGACTTTGACACATGTTTGTGTAAATTTAACAACCAACATCCATGATGTGGATTGATCTTAATATACAAATGTGTTTAAAACTGACCCAAGAATATATTTTTTTAAATATTCAATATTTACAAACTAGTCTATTTTAAGTCTCCGTGCTCTATTTTCAGACATCGCACAGGAAGAGCTGGAAGTGGTTTTGTCAGAACATCCGTTTGTCCCAAGTGCTGTTTATAAAGCGGACACAGAATTAAACCCATTTACCAAACCTCAGTCATCAACAGTGGATGAGCCTTAATGAGGGCTTGAGTGCTAAATAATGACCGTCATTTTGAGTACAGGTTAATAAAGCCCCAAAAATCCAGGACGACGAGGCGTGTGCGGTTTGTTGCTCCAGAGGCCGCGAACAATAGTCCTGGGCCACATTTTAATATGTAGCCAACAGGACTCATGGGAAATTCACCCTGTAGAATGCAGTTATCTTAGTAGTGGAACAGTAGAGCAGCGTGATACGAGCCGTGACCCCTGAGCTGGGGGGGGTAAGGGAGTTTAGATGACATACACCTTCTTACAGAGTTTAAGTATTTAGTGGAGCGTGGGTGAGGCGGTGTGTCAGCGCTGTGAGTGTTTCAAGATAACAACGTCCACATTCATAAGGTTTGAGGGGCCGGGCAGTGAACGGTGAAGGGGAGGAAACACACTGTATGCAATGGGAACAGCAGTGTTATTGACTTTTCCCAGCTCTTTAAAAACCCTGTGAAGTGACCTTGTGAAACAAAGACGGAAGCAGAGGAGAAAAAAAAAAAGTGATAAAGCCATGTCTGTCTCTGTCACTCAGAGTGACTAAGTACACAGTTTCCATTCAGGAAAAACAGAACATGCAGGTTGAATCAGCCACATTGTTCAATAACTCAGATTTCATGTAAAATAATGTGAACAAAAACACAATAGTTTTACAGGCTGCATTAAGGATATATACTGTAAAATAACGCAAAAAAACTAAATATTTCAACTGAAAATATTTTTCTGATTAAGAGTTTCTAATTCTTTGACATTAAAATAATGTAAAATCATCCTTGAAATACATTACATTAGTTGTACACAATTGAGCACATGGTTTGAGTATGGATAAACTGGTTAATATCTTAACATTTTTATATCTCACACACTGAATAAGCACTGTAACGATTACTAGATTTGTCTAAATTACTAAATTAGTTGTCAACTAATTTGCTCATAATCGATTTGAGTGTTGTTGTTTTTTGTTGTTGTTGTTTTTAAATACAAGTTTTCTGATTTTTCAGCTTCATAAATGTGAATATTCTCTGGTTTCCGTAGAACAATTTTGGTTCATGGACACAACAATGATTTGAAAACCTCGTAATTTCAAGGTTTGGGAAACACTGATCAACATTTTTCAACATTTAATGAAAGCAGCCAAATCTAAAACAAATCAAACTGATGTATCTATTAGACAAAATGATTCAACCCTAAGTGGCAGTAATGCAACGATGAAAAAATAAAAGTTTCTCTTCAGTGACACTTTTGTCTGTGGTTTTTGAGGAACGATATCCGGAGCATCGCGTCCACACGGAGCAGCAGGTCAGACAGGTCAAACTCCCAGCTGACCAGACCGTTAACTGTCTCCTACTCTCTCATCCCCATTTCCTGTCCCTCCTGCTCTGTGGCCATCAAAATAAAGGCAGAATGCCAAAAATCTGGACTAATTTCATCCAACTTTAACAGCCTCCCTTCAAACTAAAGCCTGCTGACACTTTGAAAAATATTGAAACTTTCCAGGGCACAAAAAAGCCACTGAAGAAACTCGCTACCAGGTGACAGATACATATATATATATATATATATATATATATATATATATATATATATATATATATATATATATATATATACACTATATTACATTAGAGCATGTTTTACCTGCAGGTTGTTGAGTCTTGCGTTTGGGACGTAGACGATCTCTCCTTCTGAGCCTGGAGAAAAAATAACAATCCATAAGCTCCCTGTTCTGAGCAAAAAGAGGATAAAGGTATGACACAACAACTGATGAGTCTGTGAGTGACAGGTACCAGAGGAGGTGTGGGTGGATCCATCCTGATCTCCTCCTCCTCTTCCTCCATCACACTGCTGTCAATGAAGTCCACCTGCTCAGCCTCTCCGTTCACTGTCAACACGGGAGGAGGGTTAGAGTTACAGAGTGTCAGGTAAATGGAGACCATAACATCATCCAGAAACACTGATTCTTAAGCCTCTCTCTTACCTTTACCCGCTTGCAGCGGAGATGCGTCCTCCTCTTCCTCCTCCTCCAGGTTCCTCTGGTCTCTGCTGACCTCGGCCATGCGGAGGGAACGCTCCGAGAAGTCGTCTGCTGACTGGACGCACGGAAAATATACACACAGTCCGTCACAGATTCATTCAACTCTGAATGTTCCTGTTGGTTTGTTAAAGGTAGGCTACATTTACGTACTTTCTAATGCTTTTTCAAATTAAAAAAAAAAACCTGAAAAACACAATAAAATACCAAAAATGTAATTTTTCTCAAATTTTAGTGAAGGTTAAAACCTTGTTTTACACCTAAGCCTCAAAATGTCCGTCTGGACTTTTTTTTGCTTATTTTAACCATAAAAAGGACTAGAAAATGTCCTGTGAGTAAGTGCTTTTGCCCATTTTCGCAGAATAACTTTCAATATCTGGCAGTTATTTACAATTTACTGCATGTTAAAATAGTGTATTAACAATTCTTTTGAGAAAAAACACTGTAGTTGTACACAAACACCATAACACTGAAATTTGAACAGTATAACATATATTTAAAGTAACATATGTTTGATTCTTTGTCTCAGTCTCAATTATGTGCAGGTGTTTTTCCAACTCTCTCCTCACTGGTGACAAAGACTCTGATTCGCTGGCTTCCTGCAACAGCACAAGTGACATTACTGTAATAACCACATGTTGGCTTTGACTTGCAACTTCTCAGCTTTCAGAAACCATTGGAAAATGTATTCTCTTTTGGTTCTGCATCTCCCATTCAAAGTAGCAAAGTAGCATCACTTTGGGAGCAGCGGATGGCGAAGAGGCCTTGGGCAGAGAAAGATAATAATTGACAAATGGTTCATCCATTCACCTGCCAAATATCTTCTGAAAGCAAATGCCATTTTTCCCCACACACCAGAGCCTTTCACAGATGGTTCAGACCATCTGGTGTGTCAGGTTAGCACCTTACAGTGCACGCAGTCTCCCTCCCGCTGCTCTGAGACGCTGTGAAATGTCTCACATTATTCTGTGTACACTTCTGACACTGTTGCTACGTTGCTGTGGTTACATTTGCACAGTATTTATTTATGTTCCGCACAACGAGCAGCAGCAGTGAGTTGCAGTTTCAACCAGCAGCAGCAGCAGCAGCAGCAGCAGCAGCGGCAGTGGCGGCGGAATCATGTCATTTTCACACGTGGTTTTTCCTTCTTTGTATGATGAGATCACGCTTATATTTCTGTGCTTTAGTTAGTGTGACACAATGCAACAACTTTGATGAGGTAATGCGTTCCAAAGAAATTCTATAACTGGTTTGAATTAGGGCCCAACTATTTGGTTAAATCATCTATTTGTGATTTTTCTGACATACATTTTTGATTTGATTCGTGTTCTAGTGAACTTGTAAAGTTAAGCTTCAGTACAATATTTATTGTGTTACAGATTTAAAACACAATGTAGCAATACTATATGACATTATCAACTACTATAAGTCTAACTTTATGTCTTCCAACAACATAAAATGGCTAACTTAGTTTGAACAATTGGACGTATGTGTGTGTAAATGTGTTTTTATTTCCTCTTTAAGACTGTTTTTGGTACAAACACTAGCCTTGTTAGGACCAGTATCCTGGTCAGAACCTAATTTCTATTCGAAATGTGACTTATGGTTATAATAAGGCTACAAAACACAGAGCATTTAGGCTGATTTTTTCCATTACTATGTTAAAACAGAGGCTATAAGAATGCTCAATATAGTATATATAAGAGTGTCTCATATGCTTTATAAACACACCTAAGGAAAAAGTACTCAAACTTTTGTGAAATTGGGAAAAATACATCACTTGGCTCATTTTTATGAACAAAACTAAAAGAAAATTGACTATTTTGACTTCTGCACAATTACTGCTACTCCTGTTTTGTTTGTTTTTTTACATAAAATTAATCATAACTTTGACAACACATGAGAAGACCAAAAAACGGCATTTTGTAAACACACACCGCCAGGATGTCCATATAAGGAGTTAAGTATTACTCCGCAAAGCATTTTACCAAGGGTCAATAGATTGTAAAAAGAAATGGATTTCAATGTGTGTGGGTTTTACCTCGTTCCCAGACCATCTTTTGCTGCCGCTGTCGACACTGTTGAATCCAGAGTCCAGTCCTCCAAACTGACCCGTGAACAGCTCCTGGTCTGACAAACTGCAGGGACAAAAAAAGAAGAAGAAAACACTCAGTTTATCGTCATTTATCACATAAAAATTTGTCTACAGGGAACATAACCTACCTCCACAGATCACTTCCTAAAAATCTGTGGTTTAGTTTGAACTAACTTGCCCAGTGACAGACAAATATGAACAAAAACATAACCTCTTTTACCGGCGGTAATGACTTAAACACACACACACACATGAGTAAAGGAAGACCATTATTCTAAAGGGCAGTGACTCATGTTTGTGCGCCTCCTATCAGCCTCAAAAGCTCTTCTGTCAAATATTCTCTTATCTCTGTCCTTGGTTCCGTCTGTTTCATGAAAACAGCTCAGTTCATGTCAATAAACTCTGCTTCCTCATAGTTAACATGAAGCATTTCAGCTGCTGTTCCTGCACCACGCGGCTCCAAGTTTCCTGAATGCAGTCTGGATGAGTAACAACAGCTTAAAACATAGATATAAAACACGTGTAACTTATCGAACCATTGCAGAGGGAGTAAGACTATGCGTGCTTCCTCACCAGCTGTTAAATCCCGTGGGTCTCAGGTGTCGCTCCAGCTCCTCCTGACTCCTCTTGCACGCCTCCATGTTGAGGTACTTGAAGATGTGGTATTTGCCCTTGGAGCAGATCTGCGCCGGGGGCATTTGCAGCGGGTTGTTGTCCAGCAGGATGTTCTGGAGGTGCCGCAGGTGGCGGTAGCACAGGGGCACGTGAGAGATGCGGTTGCAGGACACATCGAGCCGGACGAGGGGGAGCTCGGATATTTCTGCACGGGGACACAAAGAGACGTTGTTTTCAAGGTCCAGTGTGTAACAGTTCTTGGTTAAGTTACACTTTTAATTAGCCTCTGCTCAGTCTTCATGAATGGGAACAATGTGGCTCCGTCAGGCGAAAAAAAAAAGACCTGACTAAGGGAGCGTTTATGTGTATACAACAGCTGCGCAGGGGCGGCGGGGACAACAAAGTGGTTTTTGAACCGCAGCCCACAAATTGTGGGCACAAAAGCTACAATTGAACTGTTGTTTTTATTTATTCTTCTAATGTGTACAGTACATGTTGTAAATCTTTAAGTTCTTATTATTGCATTACACTATCGTGGCACCTCGTGTGATGATTCTAAAATGTATACAGTGAATTCTGAACTGAATCTTGGCTTGAAAATAAACTGTATATACTGGCAAATCAAATTACAATGGCAAATCACAAATAGATTGTCTTGTTTTTTTGTATCCTTCAGCCTTAATTTAATAGTAGAAATGAAATGTACTAGCCATAAGTAGTGCAAAATATTACATTTTTCATGGTCTGTATTGTTTTGTCATTTTGAAGCAGAGGATTAAAACACTAACAAAGACGAACAACATCATTTCTAGTAAGCATGAATGAATGAATGAATGAATGGACCTTTAAATATGTGAATATGTTGTGGCTTCTTTGCTCCTCTACGTGGACGGGGAAAAAAGAGACATTTCAGAACATATGACAATGTCACACTCACAAGAGCGTTGCTCAGTTTGAGCGTTTTAAAGCCTGTGAATGTTGCTCCAGCGTTTCTCTGCCACCCACTCGTTATTTCATTTCCATTTCCTCCTAATGCTTCAGAGAATGAGCCTCTAATGGGGTGAGATCCATTAAGTTAAGTCAGGAGCAGCTCAATACTTGTACTTGTAAGCAATCGATAGCTCACAAAAATTACACAATAACATCTAAGTTGAGGGGGCTAGTGTTTGCACACAAGAGCGGTGTTTAGAGTAACAGCAGATCCACTGATACCAGTCGATGAGAGGAGATGGACCGGGCTAGAGTTCCTCTGGGTTCATCACACACGACATACCTTCAGGCAGAGCGGTGAGCTGGTTCCTCCTCAGGTTCAAGTCCCTCAGACACTCGAGCTGACCGAGCTCTGCAGGCAAACACTGCAGCTCGTTGCAGCTCACGTCCTGAGAGAGAGAGAGAGTAAGACACATACAGAGAGAGAGAGAGAGAGAGTAAAAACACAGTGAAGCAGGAGCACTAATCTGAGAGCGCTGACCTACTTTAATACATCTAGCAAAAATAATCAAAATCACAATATCCAACGGTGCGAAATGCAAACTGAAACAGCACAGTGATATGACAAAGTGGAACGAAATGTTTTAATGTTGTCTACGGACTAATTGATGAGTCATTCCATGTATAGCAACAGCAATATAGGTCAAAATAATCGCAATACGATTGATTTTGTTATTTAAACTCACGCCTCGTCTGCATTCATTTCGTGGTTTTTCTTTTTATTATTTTAAGGCTCTGCCTCCTAGTGTTCAACAAACGGCAAAGCATTCCAGGATGTGCATTTTGCACTTAAAGTAGGAAGCTTACTTTGTAAAAATGAACCTCAGGTGTGAACGACTTTCTGGTATGTGAAGGCCACCGTAGTTCCCTGAAGTCGTCCTCGGTGCAATGACAATACCAACTCTCATTAGATGTTACTATTTCTTACAGACTGAACTCTACAAATAGTTCCTAAACTACTTTGGTTTTCCTCCAAATACAAAAGTGAAACTATTTTAACAAGAAAAAAAAACACTGGAGAGTTTCATCCACAACATGTTGGCAATCATGGCCGCTGCCATAGAAATGAATACACTTCTGATTAATGTGCATATATGCAAACAGAGTGAAAAATGAGGTGTAAGGCTGAATGATTTAGGAGAAATATGGATTTTTCTGACAGATATTGTGAATGCAATTTGATAACTTTGGTTAAATATTCACTGTGTTTTAGATTCAACACAGTGTCGGAACGTTGGAATCAGGGGTGCCACTAAACAATTATTTTCATCATTGATTAATGCTGATTATTTTCTCAAATAAAACGTCTAGAAAATGTTGATCGTGTTTCCCAAACCTGGAATCATGTTTTGTCCACAAACCACAAATTATTCAGTTTTAGTCATTTCTACATTATACGAAACAAAGAAACCAGAAAATCTGAAATCTTAAGAGTAAAAATCAGTATAGGGCTGAAACAATTACTTGATTAATCGATCAATAATCAATAACTAAATGAATAGTCAACTATTTTGATAGTCGATTAATCAGTCTGTGTTTAAAGGAATTAAAGCAAGATTGTTCGGCGTCTTAAATGTGAATATTTTCCTGGTTTCTTTGCTCTATATAACAAAGAAATCAATCACAACTGATTGACTGATCAACATTTTCTGACATTTTATGGACGACTGAGAAATTAATCAACGGATTAATCGATTGTAAAAATAATGGTTAGTTGCAGCCCTAAACTCTACGTTAAATTGAGGTTTGAAAATGATAAGTGAACAGCATTAGACTTTCCAACTCTGACTTTACTGGGAAAAAAAACTTTACTGGTGGAATGTGACTTTTCTTTCCCCTCTATCACCATAGTGATCTACTGTTGCTGAGAGACAGTGAGGTAGAGCACAGGGATATACTGTTGAGGAGAGACAGCAGTGTGTGTGTGTGCGAGTGTGTGAGAGTGTGTGTGCCGTACCAGCTGTCGGAGGTGTGTGAGGGAGTATATGGAGGCGGGCAGCGAAGACAGCTTGTTGTTGCTGACGATGAGAACTCGCAGGAGAGGAAGCTGAAACACTGACGGGGGTAAACTTGACAGAAGATTACGACTGTGGAGGAAAGCGCACACACACACACACAGAGTGAGATCACCCTTCAGTATTACAAAGGTGTATTCACCGACACACTCCTATTTAAAGGCATAAAAAATCCCCATAAATTACAGCTTAATTTCTGCTCTACATGTGAAGTAAATTGGCCCAACAGCCTACACTTGGCACATGCACGACGAGCCACCTGTAGGGTTTTTTCTTTTTTTCTCCTGGTATCCTAGCAACAGTGAAATTATACTGTCGAGCACAGCGGAGTGTCAGCGTTGTTGATGTAGGGAAGGTTTGGGCAGGATTTTTATGAAGTTCAAATTTAGTTTCCAAACAAGAGCCAGGTTCCAAAGAAGCAAACTCCGAGACGGCTGCCGAGTGCTGACGTCTGCCTTTGCGGTGACTCCAAGTGAAGCTTTACCATTCAGGATTTATTCAGTTTCATTTCACACTCCCACTTTCACCTGCCGTACTTAACGACACGCCTATGAAACCTAAGATTTCAGCCTTAACTTAAAATAAATGAAATAAAATGGAGCATATACATACAACTGTTCCCGTCTACACATTTCCATGTTGACTTAAACAGGATTTAATGTCCAAGAGGCCAAAAACATGTTTTGTCAGGCCACTGTAACCTTGACATTTTGCTACCGAAATCTCGACAGCTCATCCTTGAGTGCAAACGAAACTTTGAGCCAAATTTTCAAAGGATTTCCTCAAAACACTCTTGAGATACGGCCTGAAAATATCCTCACACAGACATTTGATTAAAGATTCCCACACATTTGAATATTTGTTTAATATCATTTGGCAAATGAATACGTGAATAAAAAACACAGCTGAGGTTTGAAAGCTGCTGGAAATCCTTGATTGTGACTGACGGAACGTTTGTGTATAAACGGCAGCAGACAAAAATATTTTTAACCTCACAAACTGCTGAACAATACGTTTTTTTTTGAGCAGTAGAATTCACTTGTGAAACTTTTTTGTGGACGGCTCTTTGTTTCCAGTCATACGCCAACCCATTTGTGGTCTATTTTTGTAGCACATAGTTGCTGTGCTAATGAATTATTGTTGCCAGGCAACACAAGATCTAAATAGCACTATATGCAGTGAGACCATTAAGGGTGCGACTACTTTACCTGAGCTTTTATATCGAAGGCATTACATTGTTCTTAGTAGACTCAAAACTAACATTGATTTACCGCGATTTGAAAGTGCTGTACAATGCACAGATTAGCTTAGCATCGGGACTTACCTTAGGTTGAGGTAGGTCAGGGCCTGGAGGTTGCCCAAGCTGGACGACAGTGAACGCATCCCATTGTGGTAAAGGCTCAGTGTCTCCAGAGAGATGAACTGACAAAGATCCTCCGGCAGCTCACAAAGGCGATTCTTAGACAGATCTGAAAGAAACACACAATGACCAAAAATTTGATTTACTCAGTGTTTGAATATGTGATTTTAAAGACACACAAGACTTTTAATCCGATTGAATGACATTAAAACCAGGGATGACACTAGGGGTGGGAATCACCAGAGACACCATGATATGACATTATCACAATATTGAAGTCACAATATGATATTTAAGTCATAATATGGAATTATCACAAAATCATATTATCATGACATTTAAGATATTAATATAATATCACCATATTTATGTCACGATACAATATTGTCACATTATTTAAGTTGCAATATACTTATATAGCAATATATGATTTCACAAATATATATATATATAAGTTAAAAAAAATTATAAAAAATAAATCAATACTTGGTGTTTCAAAAGCAATATAATGTTGCCACGCAAAATATTGCAATATTTCATTGGATAATTTTTTGACCCCACCCCCACTTGTTACGACTTTGAAGTGGAATCTTCCGATGCTGATATTTGTCTGATAAAGTGCTAGTTCAATTTCCTGTTACTGTCAAATACCGTAAAATGGTGGCAACATGCCATGACAATGTGAAGGCTTTGTGTAAAATGCAGATTAAATTATTAATTTCACACAGAATGCACAAGGATAGCATCAATTTTGTAACAACTGCATTTGTTTGTAAGGGAATCGCTGTTATTTTGTAACAGCTGAGCGAAAAAAGTTGTACATTGTAGCTTTAAGATAATTTATCCCATCAGTTTAATGCTCCTGGAATCCTTTTACCCCGTAACAGCGTCTACGAAAATAAACGTGAGCAGCGAGCTCACACTGCTGAGGCACAGTTTTGGCAAGACCAGCACTCGTACACTTTTGACCAAAGTGGGTGAGCGAGTCCAAAAATAGCCGCCCCCTTGGCTGCTTCTCACTTTTCTGTTTCCAGAGTTACAGTAAAGTGGGCCATTCCCATCCACACTCAAGGACACAGCGGGAGAACAAGTTCAAGCCTAATGACAATCAAAAATTCAAATTAACATTCATGATCCAAGACATCTCCTACACCTTCCACTGTTCTCCACAAATCAGTTATTCTGTTTTACTTCATGATGACGAATATGCTGCACGCCAACAATTACAAATACAATTTTTAACCACGATGATACATAGAATAAAATTAAAAATTTAAATATTTCCTGCTTTAACAAAGATTAACTCGAGAACGTCATGACTGACAGAACCATTGTATAAAGTCCAGTGCACAAAATTGACTTTTCTGATTAAAGTAAGACAACTAATGATTATTTCCCTTATCAATTAACGTGTGCAGTATTTTCTTGATTAATCAATTGGGCTGTTTGGTCAATAAAATGTCAGAAAACACAACATATTGACATTTCCCAGAAACAACATTTCCCAAACAAATGAGCACATTAAGAAAAAAGTTTGCAATTAACTATGAGGTTCAATTAGTACATTAATGTTCTTTAAGTGTAAATTAAACAAACTTTTTTAAATATTGAGAGCAGTTTTTTTTTAACCAATTTATTTAATGGGAAACTAGGTCTTTTGGGGGTGTTTTTGGTCTGTTCTCAAACATAAAACCATGGCTGTTTGTTACTTAATTACTTGCCGTTGATGATTTATCAAGAAGGAAAACTGTCTAAAAGCGGAGGAAATTAGGATTAAGCAGATTCTTTTTTAAACCAATCAATTGCTTTGCCAATGACATATCAGAAAATCCACATTTTTAGAACTTCTGCTTGAAATACGACAATCACTGGTGCTGTAAATGAGAAACTGAATGGTGGGCCGTAGCTCTCACGCTCCTCCGCCTATAGTACGAGACTATAATCTGTGTCGTCCACATGCTTTTCCTCTGCTCATGCTCGGTGTTGACCTCATTCACATGACCTCTCCTCCACAGAGAAATCTGTATATTTAAACTCTGCAGCAGACCCAGAGTGGGTTAACAATAAAAAAGCATGTAGCAGAGACAATGAAGCCACAATAGGCTGGGCTCTCTTTACTAGAGCGGCTGTGATTTCAAAAAGCACCATTAGTGAGCTGAGCTTTAGCCAGGCAGGAGCAGGATGAGACAAAGGTCTGTCAATGGCAGACGGCCCGATGGCTGTTTATTGATTTGTGTAGGAAACAGCAGGGCCAGAGGAAGAAGAGGAGGAGGAGGCAGTTCCTCTCTTTGTCAGGGCCTATATGGGGTCTTTTATTTTGGAAAGCCTCAAGTACAAAGAAATGTGAAAATAATCTGGAATATGTGACATGATAAAACACTGTAGTGTGTTATTTAATCATGTCACTCATTCAGGACTCTTCATTTTTCCTTCATCAATCGTACAGTCAATATAATATAAAAAAAACAAAACAAATTCATCAGTGAATATTTTTGATAATGTATTAATTAACAAGTGTGAATTGGTTGCTTTTCTTTGTTTGAATGGACAAACAATCTGTGACGGGGATTTTTCACACAAGTTGTACATTTAATTCCTGATTAATAGATGAATTATTCTAAAATGGGCTATGAAGAGTCTCAAGATTCATGCATTAAAATGATATATATATATTTTTACTAACACATGGCATATGGATTTTAAATGATGTGATCTAAAATTGTCCTAATTAACCAACTAATTATAGTTATACTATTTCAGGGGAAGTCCTTATCTGAGAAATAAAAAACTGAAAAGCTCTACTTTCGCTTTTTAAACATCGTCAGTTTTTGTCATTATTGACTCTAATAAAATGCTTAAAATTGTACTTTTGTATGATCTGTAGTGGTCAGGTATAGAAGAAGAAAGGTAATACATTTAAGAGAAATGACATCTCGCTGCGGTGAAGAAAGCAGATATATTATTAATATATATATTGCAGCTGAATTCCCGTTTATACAATCGTCCAAGAAAGAAACCAGAGCAAGTGTTTTGTCTGCAGGACCACTTAACGTGGTTCTACTGTACACCAGTGCTGCTGTACAGTAGAACCAAAGCCTCGTCTCTGTGTCTTCTCTGTCCCATAGCTGGAGGGGAGCTGTCTGAACAATAGGTGGGGGTGGAGATAGTAGTCAGTGTGTGTACGCGTGCGTGTGTGTGTGTGTGTGTGGATGTACTCTGGGGGGTAGCGTAGGTTGTCTAGTCTCCACATCCGCTGTTGCGAAGGAAAATGCATACAAACGTGTAAGGAGCTCCCGTTTTGGACTGTAAAGGAAGTGATGGCTTGGAAGTTTATTTTCTAATGCATTTTCTAATGAGTAATGCCAGCCAGGGCAACATACTGTATGTATACACATCATTTCGAGTTCTACACGTGCGAGCAAAGCCATTACCCAACTTCAGCTTGAATCTTGAACAAAAATATTTACTGTACTTGACTGTAACCACAACCATTAAAGGATGTGTAAAATATGAATAGGAGTTAAGGTAATCACTTTTCAATACAATATAGAATGTGGTTGCCAAGGTGAACAAAACACAGGGCTGCACAAATGCCACTCTACAGTTCCAGCACGACTCGGCTCGGCTGTTGGTACTTGGTACCCGGTACTTGGTACGTGGTACTTTCATTAGTACCTGCTCTGGCGAAGTTCCAAGATCGACAGACTACTGGCCACTGATTGGTCAGAGAGTGCCGTCACTGGAAGAGTCATGAGCGTGATGTCCGTCACAAGAGTCAAAACGAACAATGCCGAACTGTAGATCAGTTAAAAGTACCGTCGTACTGTTAAATTTTTATCCGTGACAGCTCACTACACTGTTGGTGTGTGAAAAGAGCATAGTTGTTATCCTCCGGAATTGTTATCCTCCGGAGTGGCTAAAAATGTTCAGCCTGAGACACGTTTGAGTACATGGTTTTTATCCGACTTCCCAAGTTGAATATGTTCAACTCTGAGGTGACGTCACGCCCAATTCCTGCACCCTAACCGTGTGTTCATGAGCATACAAACACATGATTTAGGCTCCATCTGAGCCTTTTTTATGTATATTTGTGTCAGTAAAAAGTGGAAAAATGTTAAGTGTCTTTGCAGCAACAGTGGAGAATCGGTGGATGTTGCAACAAACCAAAACATTTGTGACTCGCAAATTCAGATTGTGAATAAAGTGGCTTTAACATTGCTATCAGTGGAGTTAGCATTCCACTTTAACATGTTCCCTTTATCTCTGATGACATAACACAACTGTATTCAATACTTTTATGTTATATATAGAGCTTTCATGTAGAAGTGGTCCATATTTGGTCATCCAATACCCACATATCTATCATAACAACTTTCCCTGTTCCCTATCTGCCCCCCCCGGGAGGGCATTTCTGCTAAAAACGTCCAGATACCACGGCCAGAATGACTCAACGTGAGCATCATATGAAAAGCATGCACTGTAGGACAGAAGCAAAATAGTGTAAAAAGGTCCAGTCTGCCAAGGTTCACACAGCAGGAACCTGGCTTCAAACGGACCGCTTCATGGTCCCGAGCCAACAATGTGAGCTGATGATGATGAGGATGAGGATAATGAGGAGGAGGGTCGACACATCCTGACGGCAAGAAGTGAAACCTTCCTGATTAAGAGTAGATGCACCAATCGCAACTTGACTCTAGATCAGTCTGAATACAGTTAGACAGCTGTTAAACAAGTCACTTACTGTGTTTGCATCCAACTGAATTGTTTTTTGTTCATTTTAGAATATGCACAAAAGAAATCATGTGATAATTGAATTATTACCCCTATAACACCTAAGCCTCAAAATGTCCATCTGGCCATTTCTTTTTGCTTATTTTAACCATAAAAGGGCCAGAAAATGTCCTGTGAGTAAATTGTTTTGCCCATTTTTCCCAGAATAACTTTCAATATCTGAAAGTTATTTACAATTTACTGCTACTTTTATTTAACCAAAAAAAAACAAACAAAAAAACAGATCATCATAGCAAACATTTTAGCTCGCACTAGGCTTTGATATTAGAAATGGAAAAAAAAAAATGGAAACCCAGTTAAGCTGTTTTCAGGGCATAAACACAAGAATTAAACATCCGCAAAAAACTGGGTCTAGACATTTTCCTGACTTTGCCATTCATTCATTCACATATGATGGACGATTGTCTGGGTCAAAAGCGTTCCCAATAACGCTTGATCACGCACAAGGCAGAGCACTCACCCACTCACTCACTCATTCGCCATAAATTACCTCAAACCTTTTGCTGCCATGTTTTCACATAAGCTGGGACATTTTCTGGAAATTTGACTGAGCAACTTTTGGTGGACGGTTCTGTTTTCGAATACAATTTGTACGGGGCCAATTTCAGGAAAATGTCCAGACTTTGGTGATGGACTGAAATTAACCTGTGATTTTGTGTCTGTTTATGTTTTGTGGTGTTAACTTAAAAAAGAAAATGTACAGCAGATGGATATAAATTCAGTAAAAACAAATAACTATGAAAGCGGGAAGTATCAAGAAATGTTTTGTTTTGTTTGTATTTTTTGTGTGTGATATATTAAATGTGTTACATGTGTTCCTGAAAAACGACCAAAATCATTTTCTTTGTTTTCTATTTATCCTTTGTCTTAGATTAACGACCTCGCCTGCTATTGTTCCGTTTAATTCTCGTGCTGTTTTGCATGAGCTGCTCGTCTTCTTCTTCTTGCTGTGTAATTTTACCCGTCCATGTCCTGTATTTACGCTTGTAATTTGTAATTTGTTTGTGCAAACTTAAGTGGTAAATAAAAGGGCAAAAAGTAACATACTTTACGAAAGGCCTGTAGCACATTATTGCTAAACTGGTCCCCTTAAGGACTGACACGTGACCTGTATTGATCCCATTAGTCTGTTATGATGACCACGCAGATTTCATAACAGGGGTTTAGCACCAGTCGACTGTCATTAGCCTGGAAAGATCCAGCAGCACAAAATAAGTCTCCATACGCAGGCCAGAACACATGTGTGTAGTTTATGGGGGTATATTTCTTTTGATGGACTTCATCTGTCATTGTCCCGCACCGTCCAAACTTTTAACGCGCTCGCGTCAACGTGCCAGATTAGATCATCCGATTATGGGTGCCGACTCCAGTGCTCTCTGGCTGGATCTACGTACGTGCAGACGCTCCTCAACAGCTAATGGAAAACGCCTGCTATGAAATCACTGTTGCGATTTGGCCAGGAGTGCAACAGACTTTGAGAAGTTTAAAAACCCCCGACACGGCAGCACGGCGGCAGCCGCCTGCACGACACATGTACGATCCACTTTCTTTCATCCGACTTGCAACTGAAGTACAGTCAAATTAAAGCTGCTGTGAGTCACCTTTTTTCCTTCAAATGTGGCTTAAATTTGTTATGAATGAGCAACAAATTGACAAAGGGAGAAGGGAGGGGAATCGGCGGACAGAAAGTTAGTCAAAAGATGATATCACTGACCACTGCTTTAATTGTGAAATCTAATTGTGACTATAAAGGAGGTCAAACTCAGTGCAAATTAGGGGTGGGTTAAAATATCCATTTGGTGACATATCGTCATCCAAATATGGATAGTTTTATTAACAAATAAAGCTCAGTTTCACTCGCCAGGCGTCACTACTTCATGTCTCCTCTTGCAGCGCTGTTCAAATTATTATCTGTGTAGAATACAAAATGCCCCCAAAAGTGCATGAATTGGAGGAGTCAAATTGTTTTCATAAATCCTCGTCATTATCTTCTTCTTCATCACATTAACCTTAATCCTGTGACGAGCACCACCATGAGGATTCATGAGGTAGTGACATTGGTGATAAATCTGTTTAGTGCACCATATTTTTTAATGTTAAAATATTGATTTTTGACCCTGGTGTGTCTGTAATCACATCTCACGAGTCATACTGGTATTTTGTCCCACTTTGTCGTCCTAAACGTTTCGATTTAAACTCGTTAAACATGGAAATAGTAGTTTTTTATAGTGCTATGGATGCCAAAACAACAGCTACAACGCTCACATGTCATCTGATCCATCTCAGTGAAATTTCAACACACCCTACTGATGAAGCCCATATGGACTGGATGAGCGGTCCAAGAACAAAAAGCTTAAAAACATTAGTACTGTTTTGTAAAAGTTAAAACATCAAAAGCAACCACTTTAAACTTCTCTCTTTTTTTGGAAAAGTTATGAGGTTTACACAGTGCAACTGTGAGCAAGCGGAGTGTAAAACAACGTTGGAGGATTTCAAAGGATCAGCCCGTCCGAGCAGATCACTCCGTCTAATTAGAGGCCAAGCTGTGACGGAGCAGGATCTAATCATCAGACACTTACATCACCGCTGACCCATTGACCTCGACAAGTTACAACACACTGCTATGAGGGGCTTTTATAACCCCCACCCAGTCTTTTAACACAAAGAAGGCTCAATCGGTGCATCAAAGCAGGCAAAAATCACAGTAAAAACAAAAATACACACAGGAACAGTGTCGTATTTCTGGTCATATGAGGCCTCATATGAGGGTTCTATTCACACCGACTGACATAATCTCAGCAGTCTTCAATCTGCAGTTGAAGGAAATACAACAACGGCTAACAAGTCTCCAAAGGTTTGTAGAGTCTAAGGCCATTATGTATTACTTTTTTATTATCGATTCATCTACAGCTTATTGATTTGGTCCAAAAAAACGTAAGAAAAGTGTCCAAAAAAAGAGAAAATATTACAATGGTATTTTAATAATCAATAGGGGTGACAGATGACAATAGATTAACCAATTAATTTAGCTTATTAATGTCCATATTATCTGTTTTCATTGCCGCTTTTAAGAAGCAGAAATCAGAGAACTTTTAATTTGAAATAAAACAATTCAAAAGGCAATTCATTTTGTGATCAATTGGTGATTTGTTAATCCTGCAGGCAGCCAAGTAGAATGATTCTACACAAGTCATGCTGCTGCTGTTCCACACAAATCTCACTAAAAGAATTCTAGGAGATCTTATAGCTCTTTATAGAGCTCCGGATGTCACATGACTGGTCAAATACTCTCCCATTAGCCTGTCTCTGACTGTCTTCTCATCCTATAGGGCACAACATCTGTCCACCATCTTCTCTCTTCACCAGTTATTTTCATCATAAAAAGTTTTCTGACATATTGCTTGATTTATGTGCTGTCAACTTTATACGTCCATGGGATGAAGTGCGCTGTTTCCTACCGTGTCGGAGTCCTTGGTTGTGCGACGTCAACTTCCAGAGCTCTACATGCCTACACACCCATTACTGCAGTGTAGTGTCAAAGTCAATTAACACACAAATCTGTTTGCAAATCTTATTAACGTTCAAGTCACAAGACTGCGTGTCTGTAAAAGTGACGTCTCATTTCATACAGGGCATCAGGGAAAAAGCAGCAAGTCTCGTTGTTGAAGCCAGGTGTGGTTGTGGGTGCATCAGCAGTTCACTAACAAGCAGAGTCACATCATCATAGAGTCACACACACACCAGTCAAGACACGCTGATAAACAAGTTCTCACACTATGTTTCTCACACTCTTTGTAGATTCTCATTCATCCAGGTCATAGTTATCACAGGTGTGTGAATCTTAAAGAAACTCCCAATTCGATTCTGAATCCTTGGGTCCCGATTCGAGTGAAACTCAATTTTCGATTCAGTACATAAATCTGTACATAGAGTAGAGTGTTTTTTGAGAATCGGTAGCTTCGATACTTGGAAAAAGGAAACGCAAATCCAAGCAAATCCAAGCAAATCCAAGACAAACATGTAAATTTATTTAAGCTAAAACCCAATAAAGGGTTTCAAAAGTCAACGAATCTCAAAAACACCACCCTTGCACTTTCGTGCATACACTCACATCACAACTTTGGGAAAATGGCCGTGTCATAGTCCAAGCTCTCTGACCTTTAACCTTTAACCCCTTAGCTAGACATCATGGCATACAAGCCTAAATTCCAGGGTTTCACCACAAACTTTAAGAACTGAAGAATGAGAGGCGAGTAAAAATGTATGACATGAGTCTGTTTAATCGATCTAAGACCAAATCTGGACAGATTGTGGTGAGGATGCTACTGGATCTGCAGCTCATGCAGGTGGACAAGCTCTGGCACATCTAGAGCTGCATCCAAACTCACATGTTTTCGTTTTTAAACGCATCACTGTTGCTATGTTTACTAAACCAACATTCTTCTAAGTCATGACTTGACTAACAACAGTGAAAGGAAAGTGTTGCTAACATTCCAAGAATATAAATCCCTTTTTAATCCTTCTTAATTTTACCTTTCTTATTGTTCTTAGTATTTTCTGCAACTAAGCAGCAAATGTTTATTTGGACAATGACTCATCTCTTTAAACCCAAAATCCTAATTTGGAGCAACTCAATTAGCAAATTGCAATGGCTATAATTTGGGCTATTCATTTTGCAGCACATCTGACCACAGACATTGACATTATGCTTTAATGTCAATGCAATATTTCAGGCTCTTCATGTACTCAAGTCAAGTGTCTTGCTTTGCAGAGGCAATATTTTATATTTCGTGTTTTAAATACAAAGCTAAACTGCTCATCTGCACAGAGGTCAATTTAGTACAATATTAGTCTCGACGTAGCCTTGACGGTCAAAAAAGAAGACACTCCCCTAGAGTTTTTTTTAGACTGATTAAGTGAGTAATATTATCACACTTTTCAGACACTGGACTGTCAAGGAGTCAAATAATCTGCCAAAATTTGACACTATTGATAAAACTCATAAAAGAAACACAATAAAGAAAAGTGAGCAGATATAAGACATAATTCATTAAATTACATCACATGAACCAGCACTTGTTGGAACAGATTTTAAAAGAGCATACTACAAAATGAAGTGTTGTATTTATCCATGAACATTTAAAGAAAGTGACTGAAAAGAAGAACAGCTCATACATAGGCACAGAAAACCTCAAACAAAGCTTCAAGATGATGAGCAACAACTAGAAAACATTTCTTCTCTGCTTTTACTGTCGACTGACATGAGTGTTCTGAAGTGTGCTTGTTTGTCGAGGTTCCCTGGCTGCGCCTACACCTCACCTCACAACCTGTTTGGTGTTGATTTACGACCAGTGATGTTATTTTGAAGCCCAGAAATCTATTCCATGCTCCTTCAGCCAAGATTCAGCTTTCTAGTTTAACTTCGCGTGGAGGTAAAGAGGGAAATTGGGCCTCCCTCTGCTCATCTGTGTGTTCACAAAGTGAAACTCTACACACATCACATTCTGAAGAAAGTGGGGGGTGAGGGTGGGGAGGGAGAGTCAAAGGGACAGAGTGAGTAATAGGGAGATAATACCGGCAAGAGAACATGGACAATGGAGCTGAGGATCAGGAGGAGGAGGATAGAAAAACAAAGAGGCCGACCACGAGAATGCCAAGACAACAAAACCCCCCAAGAGGAGTGACTCGACAGAAAATGGGAGGCTCTTCACTCGCTTTAATTCACAGAGCTGAAAGGACTGCCGGGAAAAAGACTTGCTTTCTGCACAGCCAGAAAGACTGACTCATGTGGGTGAAGGAGTGTGACTGCCAACTGTCTAATATTTTGTGTAGACCCTACAGCCATAAACAACAATGAAGCAAAAAGAAAAGCTGGATGTAAATACGTTAAATGTCATAGGAATTCAAGAGTTTTGCTGCTGAAGCCATTTGCTGTCTGTGACATCACCCACTGATTTGTGACCTTCAAGTTTTGCAGATTGGCCAGCCTATTGTTTTTCTCTTTTGGGGATGGCTCAATACCACTTTTTCTGTGTCTGATACAATATAATGAATATTACACGTTCAATTAGACAACTAAATCAGTCTGATACTCTTACATACAGCTAAAACCCACCCTACACTAGAGGATAATTGACCAGATTTCGGTCCCAATCTGGCCCTTCTGACAATCGTTGGTGTCTTCCAATTTTAGGCTGAGTTGAACAGATTATCCGTCCAAATGATCCTGTAGAGTGAGATGTGATTATAACGTCATCAGACGTATCAGAGTCTTCCTGATTTTAAATAATAAGAATTAAACCTATTTGATATTACGCCTGAACAGAGATTGGGGCGTGATAACCAATGCAATAACCAATGAGAGCGAGACGACCGGGATACGGATGGTGCATACTTTTGTTTAGAACTGTAAATTGTTCGAGCCAAATTGATTCCTACTTCTCAGCCATGACTTCATCCTGTTTTTTGCGTCTCTCAGCACAAAACATCACACACACCAGCTATTAACTGACTGTCTGTTTACATTCTTATGTAATGATAAATCAGGCAAGTTTCTGTGAGATCCCAAATCCCTGGAATCTCCTCCCAGAAATTGTTGATTATTCACCAAGACTGTGGTCCTTTGTCTGGACTGGATCATCTAGTCTGTGTTTCCTCTGGATTTAAACATTAAAAATTGGTAACAAAGGTTGTTGTGTCTGTGGTCTCCCATGTTTTTAGAAAATCTTGACAGATTTGGGACAGATTTAAGCTGTTCATAAAGACATCGGTGCCAATGCAATTACCATCTAGCTATGACCAGCCATTAAATGCTCCAGTTTCCAAATTTTGAATGAGAGGGCGGAGCTGAGGAGGACGTGAGGAATGTGGCAAACTGACAACACAAGAACTGGCTGGTAACCGTGCCTGATCACCGGCTGTCAATCACACCATTGTCATGCCCTAAAGCTCTAAATGGGCCGTGATTTGCAAAATGGACGTCACGCTGATGCTGAAGAAGACCTTAGACTTAAACTCTTCAGGAAAATTAATAGTGCTGGAATAAATCCAGTTAGAAATAGATTTCTTTGCATGCTGATTTCAGGCAGTGGCTTCACTTTCTGAACCTGGAGACAATGTCCAATTATTTTAGGACCAGTGGTTAATGGTTGCAAATGTTGGCTAAATCTTGACAGACATTTTAAATGTTAAATTAAGTTAAATTAACTTAACTTAAACGGCCTCTTTACATAGCCATAGGTCACAGAAACACACAGAAAGGTCATGTTTGTGCTCTGAACTTTGAACTCTGTTTTGATCTCCACCATCAGACAGTGGTACCTTGATCATTCAGAATCATCTGAATAAAATATATCATAATTATCATTATTATAATCATCCAACATAAAGTAAGCAACGACTGCTTCGTTTAAAAATAAGCTACATCTTACCCTGATGTTTGTTTATTTAAATTCTAGAACAAGCACCCAAGTCTGTCATTTGAACTGACACTGTTTGGGTTTATTTCACAACATTGCTAACGACAACAGCGTGTCTGCTGTAAGACAGGATGTGGCAGTGCTGATTCTCAGTACTGTCTCTGTTACAGTGAGTCGAGGAGCAGTAGCACTGCACTCAGACGCTGCTGAACACCGCAGCGGCGTCGAACTCTGCGAAGCGGTTGCCTAACGACGCTCGAGTAGATGAGTGAGTGGTGGAGGTAAATATGCGAGTGGTGATGAATACGGTCGGTGAATTCAAAGTATGTGGAAGTTCACTCAGTCCAGGTTGGTTATTCTCATTTTTTAAGTTCCAGTGTAACCTGTATCGCCCCCTGTGGACCTCTGAGGATTCACTACAACGCTGTGGTTCTGATTTGACCTAGTTTTTCTCCCTAGTCACACACAAGAGTACTTGTTCAGACTGCATCGAGGAATATTGGAGCTGCATGGTGAAGGAAACAGCAGCAGCCATCCAGACGTTTGTGTCAACTCAGAGCTGACCCTTAATTCAAATTCAGATCCAGCAGTTCACTTTTACTACAAAATAAATAGTATGTTCTAATATTCATTCTATTGCAAGGATTTGAACTTGAAGATAGTTTCAAATATGAACGAGTTACACGTTTTATTTTGCACAGACTCTAGAACAGTCAAAGAAATGGAAGAATTAAAAAGCGATTTGCCCACAGCGTCATTTTAAATTGCGATTCTGATTTGAAATTGCCTGAAATATTGCCACAAAAACAAAAATAATCTCTCAAAACTGACATGGTTAGTATGTTTTTTTTATATATATATATTTTACGGAATAAACAAATACTTTTAATTATTTTATTATTATTTATTAACACCTGAGGTAACCTATTCATATTCTGTGGTGGTTATCACAGTGCTCTCAGTGGCTTTACATATTTGTGCAAATAGTGTGCACACAGTGACATTAGCACAAGGACTTAAAATTAGGTTGTGAGTTCTCTGCCACTACACATGAAAACAAACTTATTTACGGATATTTACACTGGGAAATACATGCAAAAAGGATGAGTGAAAACCCTGAATGAACACAAGAAATAGACTCCATTAGCCGACTGTGATCATCAAAATAGATGATTAAAAAAAGCAAGTAAGAAAGCCTTGATATAAACAATCTTGATTCCAATACAGAAAAGTCATTACTACTCAATGTCAGACTTTTGATTACACTTTAAAGCGCACCAGTAAACAAAGGAAAATCACCACTTGTGTTTCAAATGATTATTGTTGATATCTCCATGTGCACTGCCTCTAGTCCTTCATGCAGTAATTTGAATATAAAGATAGTACTTAGTGCATGGAAGGTTCTTTTCACTGTGTCTTACTCCTCCATCAACTCCATCCATCCTTTACCTTTTGCGTTTTCCTTCCCACTTCCTCCACTCTCATCTCTCACTGCAAGCTTCACCTTTTTTTGTATGCAAAGCTCAGTGTGTTCATGCAAAAAAGGGGAAATTCTGCTGTGAGCTCGCTCAGTAATCCTGACAACAGCGAACATATACAAAGAAAACAAACTTGTTAGGACTTGAAAACAAAAAGGAACGAGTCACTAATGCACCGCAGCAGCACAACAAACAGAGTCTTGTAAATGTTAATATAACCTTAAGCTGGCGGCAAGAGAAATGTCAGCATTGATTCATGTCTGCGACAAACGGAGAAGTGACAAATCCCTTTTTAAATCAGGAAGCTAGTTATTTTTTATCCTTTTGCTTTTCAAGAGGTCGTTGCTAGTTTCAGTTTGTTTGGGACCAATCACTTTGCTCTGTCTGTATTTGTTAGATTTCAATAGTAAAGAGGTTTTTTCAAATCGTATCTCACATTTATTTTTTTATTTCATATTTCTTAAACACTTGCCTGCTGTAGCTCGTATTGTGCTCTAAAATAAACCACTTGTGTTTCGCAAGAGCACTTTTGACTTCAACAGCTACTGACTGACTGTCAAGTTGGGGAAAGGGGATCTTTCATCATGTTTCCTGTTTCTCCATCACTCCATTACTGTCTCAATTAGGGCAATAACGTCAAAATGTTTACAGTAAATGTTTCAGGACTACAATGATGAAAACTTTCTTTTTAAACTGTCCTCAGTTCTGCAATAGTCTCAAATATCCTGGCCCCGATTCTCTGACTCTTATTACAGCGTTCCTTCCCACATGCTACAACTAAAAAGAGCAAGGACAGAGGTTCATGTCCAGAGAAGTTCCCGTTACAAGTCCATCAACATGATTCTACAGCTGTTTTAAAGTAGAACAGTCGCATAGAGATGTTTTAATGCAGCTATAGTCCTTCTTCTACAAATGAAGAAGCGAAACACCAGCTTGCTTTGGATGTCCAGCACTCACGGAGGAAATTAATTCACAAATAAAAATGACATCTGACATCTTTAGTAAGAATGTGAAGTGAGCAACAATAATAACGCAAGAGAAAGAACCCTCTCCACAGTAACTCAGTCAGCTGACTAATGGTTTCCAGGACAGGAAGCTGTCAACTGTCAACCAAACAGACATAGGCATACTGTCATTACTGCAGTGATAAAGAAACAGATCAGTTGAGTCACACACGGATGTATTCTATTAAACGTTTTCACCTAAGAGTCTGTAAACAACACTGGGATCCATATGATGATGCTTCTGGAATCAATTAGTCATCAAGATGTCGCTCTGGAGAAATAGAAATGTCAGCACACACACACACACACACATCCTGCAGCTATTAAGAGTTTGATTAAACCAAGGGTAGGTTATAGGGGTGGGTTAGACTGTTCAAATTAAAAACCACATGTGTGACATCACGAGATAAACGCACATTGACTCCATGACCATGAATACGTTCAATAAAAAGTTAATACAATCTACTACATGGGGGGGGGGCATGAATTTGTTTACCAAATGTTTTAGGGATTAAGCAATACAATATTGACATGGATTAGGGTTGTAACTAGCAATTATCTTCATTACTGATTGATCTGCTGATTGTTGAGATTAGTCAGTGGAAAATGTTGATCAGCATTTCTCAAACCAAAATTATTCAGATTTAACTTTTTATTTGTTACGTTGAGTAAACATGCTAGGAGAAAACAGTCAAATTGTAAGAAATAAAGAGTCATGTGTCAGAGCAGAATGTCTGTTACACAGTCAGAATACTAGGTTTTCCAAATGGCAAGCACATTCATGTTTTGGTAAAAGTTTAAAGAAGTTTAAAGGCTATTAAATGACCATTGGACTGACATTGCTACATTGGAGTAGATATTCAGGGTTGTGATATCAGTATAGGACATAGAAAGTGGTATTGCGCCATCTTCATCGTCTCTGATAGTTTTTCAGTTTGCGGTAAATATCCTGTATATTGCATTCTTAAACTTTCACCCTTCAATCATCTTCTTCATAAAAAAAAAAGACATTGAATTCACCATCTAATACCTCAGTAGGAACTGATTACATCCATACCCAGACCTACTTCCACCCCTTCAAGGCCCCATGGCTTCTCTATCCTGCACCTACTTCCTCAGCCAATCAGCCATCTGGACACCAAACACTGTGGAAGTTAATGTCTCTGCCGGGTTACATAAGGCACGGCCCCTGCTTTCATTATTCACCAGGCAGTCCACTCCACGCCATTAGGTTATTTGCACACACTGTTATAGTGTTACACTGTGTTGCGGGCACAAACATAGAGGCAGGACAAAACCGTACTGAGGCCCATTAACTAATGGCTGCTGAGCCTGAAGGAGACAGCAGCTCCACCACGACAAATAAAGAATGTGAGTGAAGTGAACACACTCGCATCCGTCTTGTCGGTCCAGATTATGAACTGCCGGAAAGTTCCAAAGCAAGTTTGTGCAGCTTATTCTGATGTTATTGGTGAAAGGGTGCCAGCAAACTTAGTAGAAATTGAGTCAAAATCAAATACAGGGAAAAAATTTGAGATTAAAGATCGGGTAGGCGACATATTTTTGACGTTAGTAAATAATCAGTAATTATAGTGAATCAGGTAATCCGGGAGAGATCTAGATTTCTGCACCTCCTTTTTGCCTTGGGAAGATCTGGACAATGATGGGAGAGTTTGACCAATTACAATTGCGCCTCCTGTTGGCTGTTCTGCTAAGCAGCTGTATGTCCATTCAGTGGAAAAGTCATGTTTCCAGCGTTGGTAACAACTTCAATAGGTGAAAGAGTCAAGAAGAAAGACGCAATAAAACTCATGTCAATATGGGCGGTCAATATGTCTGTGTTGTTCAAGTGGGAGGGACTTAGGACATGTGGATAATGGGAACATTTTAAAAAATCCATCAAGGCTTCAAGAACACTTTTACTTTCATTATGAAAAATTGTTCCAGCATTATAAAATGCACCAAGTGCCCATTTCAAGCTCATTTGTACTTTATTTTTGGAATAAGTGGCAGCCTAGGACAGAGTCCCGCTCTCCACAACACTGATGTGGATAAGCAGTTGGAGAGAGAGCGGAACTAAATAAAATTCGATGGTGGTCCATGACCTCATGATTACAGAGAATGTGGACCCCAAGGCCAGACCAGCTGGTCTCCTAATGCTAGATTAGAAAGACAAAAAAAAAAGGCCAAACAATCAACAGGGCAGATTTTCACCCATTTAAAGGTTGGCCTGCACGTGCAATGTCACTTTTGCATGATAAACGTGCATTTTTATTCACATTTTAAGAAAATACAGCTTCAGCTGTCACAAATACAACAACGTCCATCCTTATAACTAGCTGCGGACCATCCCGTTGCCTAGAAAGACCATAGACTGGACATACAAATGTCGTAAGTTTGGTAAAATAAGCCAACACATAAG
Source organism: Solea senegalensis (assembly GCF_019176455.1). NCBI lineage: Eukaryota > Metazoa > Chordata > Actinopteri > Pleuronectiformes > Soleidae > Solea > Solea senegalensis. Next base: position 5,964,756 of record NC_058023.1, read on the forward strand.
TGCTTAAAAGCTGTACTCTAGTGAAAGGCTTGTATGCAAGTCTACAAAATAATGAGGCCACTTCTCACTTGATTTATAGTGTCAGAACATATGTCTGGGGGACTTGATGGTCTCAATTAATAGTCTCAGGTCTTCTTCAAGGCAGTATGTCGCCCATTTTGTAAATTATGGACCAATTCATTGTCAAACAGACCATAAAGTCGGGCAGACAATGAGGTGTGGATGCCGTGGGATTGCTGGCTAATGGGGAACTTTGTTTACTTCTTTTTTTGTTTTCTTTAAGATGGTACTGGTCAAAATCAAGTTTGTTAAATAGTTTTTTGACAAACTATTGTTTCAAGATACTCGGATATTCGCTCAGAAGGACAGTTTAGCTCTCTAATGTCCACCATTTTCACAGCAATTGAAAATAGCGATTAGGGCTGAAAAATTAATCGGAATTTTATCAAAATCGCAACACAGACTACTGCAATTTTCAAATCGCAAGAGGCCAAAATGTGTCAAAATATCATTTTAGATTCATTACTGTCTTGATATATACACATCTTAGTCTACAGACTAAAGAGAACGATGTCAATAATGATAATGAATAATGATGTAAAAATAACCATTCCCTGGGACATCGTGAATCATATGGCAATTGCAACTCCTGCGTCAGATGGTGTGATTCGCTTCTAGGCTGTTTATTCTGACCTCAAATGGGTTTTTTCCAGGTTTGAGTTTTGAACCCCGCCCACAAGTCTGAAGACATACCCGAATTTCGGATAAAAAGTGATGGCAGCCCTGGGCCGAAATAGTAAACTTGGTGCTCAAAAACAGGAGTTCACCAACAATGAGTATCGTAACAGCGGGTTGCCAGTGGCAAACAACATGCTATCCAGCACTAGAGTCAGTATCCGAGGAACAATGACTGTGGCGACGAACATGAGGTATTAACACACACGCACACACACACTCGCAGGCCATGTGTGGTACAATGTGTGTTTGTGTGTGTGTGTGTTGGCAGACTGGTAGTGTTGCCCCACAGCCTCCGTGTCTCTGCCGTTCTCTCTGGTTACCTCCCTTGGGGCCGAGGAGGGATTCCCCCTCCCCACCAGCTGCTGTGCTCGGAGATGAAAAACACACTCGCAGGTTTTCAGTCGGCGACACACACACACACACACGCACACAGACATTAAATCTAAACACCCAGTCAATAAAAATGTGACAAAACACTCCCCGTGTATATACTGCTGCTTCGTTTACACCCGGCTGGACTTAATGAGCAAGGTCTGGTCTCTGTTAATGTAACAATGCATTGAGATGTCGCCTGTGCTACAAGAGAACGCCGTCTTTCATGAGCTGACATTAACAACAATGTCCAGTTCATCAGTTCAGTTCATGAAAGATTCCTTTCACTTTCACCATGGACATTTCTTTCATTTTTTTTCTTCCTGAATGCTGACTAGTTCAGTTCCAGCTAATGGAAAAAAGAAGAAGACCCCATCTGGCTTTTTTTATCATTACTATCATTTTCTCTGACATTTACAACAAAGGAGGCTACTATGTTGACCGTCCTTCCATGTCCCTCAGTAATAAAGGCCGGCGTGGACAGAAGGTCGGCTGGAAAGTGAAGAGTGTGAGGTGAAAAGAAGAAAAGAAGAAGAAAAAGAAGAAGTGAGGGTTGCGTGAACAGGCACACCACATCCGCTCAACACGGGAAACAGCGTGGGGGGTGGGGACACACACACACACACTTAAACACACACATGCACTGCAGCGACCGGCACACACACACACACTGACTTACTTAATGACACAGAACAGATGTAAACAACTGACACAGTGGGTTAAATCCATATGTTGAGCTCAGACTGCACACAGCCTATGTACAGTTTTGCACTTTCATCTCCTCAGTCTCAGACTTCAAATTTAGGCAACTTTCAAAAAAAAGGGGGCGGGACACTTACTATCACTCTTCATAACCATATGCCATTATACTGCATGGTTTTGACCCATTAAGACCTGAGGCGCCCTCTAAAAAAAGACTCTCCTCAAAACCTCAAGCCTTGTTTGAAAACAACTTCATAAAATCCGAGGGTTTTCTAAAGCCGTCCTTTATTCTTCAGCCACTGAAGCAGAGAAACTTAAAAAGAAATCATCTCAAAGCTTAAACATTTGCCTGTTTTTTTTGATGATTAAGAGAATTTTGGTGTTTTGGAGGACAAAATTCAGATTCTTCTGGACCGAAAAATACTTTTTGATGAGACAGGTGTATCAGAAGAAGACGCTTGGATCCTAGACAACAAAACAAACATCCTCCAGACCGTCTCACTTGCAATGATGAATTTATTTCCAACATCATGGTACCAGATTGTCATGTTTGTTTATCGTTTCCTGTTTACGCCTGTGCCATGTGGAGAAACGTGAAAACACCACGAAAGAATGATTTATCGCAAACGTATGATACAATAAAAATCAGTGTTTTTCTATCTTACAAGAATTATATCAGTTAATAGACAAATTACATTATTATAAAATTAAGTACCCTAAACCAGTACCAGTTTTTAAAATGGGACTAGCATGGACTAGCGCCTGAATACATTCACAAACTCGCTTTTAATGTTTCTATATCAAGTGTTAGATTATAATTTTTAAACCCATAACAAGCTTTTTTCTTATCAGATTTTATCTGATATTAATGCCATTTCACTGCTACAGTCATGCATTGTGTTGAATCTGCCTATTTTTCCTTTCGTACTTTTTTTACTTTTGTTTTTTTTGTTGTTTTTTTTGTTTTTTGGGGGCAAAAATGGAAATAAAAGTGCTTAACTATTTAAGTCCCATACATTATCTTATTAATCAATTTAAATTATATGAAAATAAGGTTTACTGTGACATTCAATCACTAAAAATAACAGCTTCAGAGTCTTTTTAGCCTCTTATTCAACTACAGGTTTAATTAGAAGACATCTTTCAGTACACAGACAGATGACTCAGTGTGTCTGTATCATCTAAAGTCAGTTTAATCACAGCTTACAGTCAATAATGTGAAAACCAACCAATCAGTGCATCGCTATTATCACGTTATTCGAGTTCATCCGTTGTGAAACGTGTGCGTCTGTTCACAACTGTTGTTGAGATATCAGTCTTCACTCTAATTCCCAAACATGTTACGGCAGTGGAATGAAAAGTCAAGGATAATCGGCTCCATTAGGTTTCAACCTCTAAAGGACCATAAATGTGTTTATCACTGCTCAATATTTAGCCACATATTTTCAGCGGTGGACGGAGCGGCCGACCTCGAGTGTCTGCTGTGGCCAAAATTAACACAACTACGCGACCAGAAGCAACAATTACGATGTTACTGTCGAGTATTAGGGAACCACTATCGCATACTTTAAGAATATTAAGTCACAGAGATCCTATAATCCACTGCCAACAGCTGATTCACTTAAAGTGATGTTCAGGTCTTTCCCACGCTGGTATGAAAGTATTCTCGGAGTTGTCAAACCCCTCACAGCTGTGTTCTCCACCACGTTTTTACTTTCTTTGCCCCAAAATAAACTCAAAGCCTTAGCCGTAACGGACAAAACTGGGGCCAGGATGTTTCTTTTTTTTTCTTTTTTGGGACTGGCCCATAATTTAAAATCCAGTGAATCCAAGTTAACCACAGCTGTCGGCCTTGACAACAGAGAATTTCAGAGCCACCTATCAAGTCCACGCACAGGCTCCACTGAAGCAACAGCGTGACATTTCCTAAAGAGTTGTAGGAGAAACACGCAGGGATTACGACTGACTGCAGACAATGCGTTTCCGTGTTTTGACAGTAACAGGAGGTCACAATCATTGCCGCAAAGTGATAGTTCAGGTTTTTTGAAGTGTAGTTTAATAAGACGCTGACAAAAACGTAGTCAGCGCTGCCTCACATTGGACAGAAACGCTTTAAAAACTGATTGAAAAGATTTAAAAAGAGATTTTAGCCACTTAACACAATCCTATCTACACAAGCTTACATGCACACCATCTTAAGAATATAGAAGACACTTTATTTTGCTGTTAGACAGCCTTTTCCAACAGGAAACTGAAATTTGTGCAACTCTCAAAACACCCCCACACCAAACCCCATAGAGAAAATCACAGATTTTACACCAAAGCATATATAGGAGATGCTAATCCTCTGCTGCCTCCATTAGTCGCTTTAAAATGTGATATTTGTGAATTCTGTGCTCAGAAATTAGAATTTTAAATATATTGGAATTCACACAAGTGACACAGACTCACAAAACAAGGCAGCAGAAGCCCAGCAACTCCTGTTTCCCCATGAGCTAAAAACATTGATTTTCTCTATGGACTTTTGTATGCAAATTTTCTTTCCTCTCGCCTGCCCCCTGGCAGAGGGTACACTCTTTTAAACTCAACATTAAATCACACGGCAAACTGACAAATTTATGTTCAAAAAGGGCAAAGAGGTGTGTAAATGAAAGTTTGCGTTAATGATAAATTATTATGAAATGTGATTTAATAAAATCCATGACGGTGCACAAAGCGAAACCAGATAAAGGTCTGGATGTTTGATCAAAGGCCAGAAACAGGCCTGATTCTAAACCACTTTACAGGAACATGGCATGGAATATCACTCCCCCTCTCGCACACACTCCCTCCCTTCATTCATTATTCCTCCAAGTCAGCTGCTGGCCTTCTCAGTTGTGGGTATATGAAGTGTGCATGTGTGTGTGTGTGTGCGTGATCCCCTCCAGCTCCGAACAAAAGCGTCTTGTCTCTCACATCCACAGGGGTCATACGAGACTGGAGGTCACTTTATTAACTCGGTGCCCATGCAACAACATTTCCATGACTCCTGCCACTGAACACATGCGCACACATGCGCGCACACACACACACACACACAGCACAGCAGCCTTTGTTATTGTACAAAAGAAGAACTCAATATCTGAGAACTTACTGGAAAAGACTTCCCCAGCCTTATCAGACTCCTTTAATATTGAGGACCTGATGTTTTAATTTACTTTTTCTGCAGTGTGCGCCAACACTGAGGGTAGCACAGTCATTTATCATGGGGAGTGCAGTGGGAAAATTCTACAGAACATTTAATCTGGCACCAAATAAAAGGATAAAGTGGGTGTGGTGCACGTAACAATGTGTTGTTGAGATTTCAAAAATACTGATGTCATCCTACTGGTTTCTTTAATTTCAGTAGTGTTCACCTGACTCATTCAAATGCTCTGTGGTATCAGCGTTTCAATAGAGAGTTACAGGATCACATAACAGTCTGGCAACAAGTTACCTTAGCAGGGCATTAAAGCTAGGATAGGTAAGTTGGTTTTGAAACACATATCATATTTGTTGAAATTCTCAACATGCTCCGATAGCCAAAAATAAATAAAGTTGTCTTAATCATGTGACTGGGGATTTCGTAAAAAGTCAGAGAAGTGGAGACGAAAGCCAGAAACTGCAGCCAAAATTCACAGTTCCACTACCAACAACTCCCTGCGTCTTGGGGGCAGGGCTAAATTCATCGTCAACTATTTTGAGAATCAATAAATGGGATTGAGTGGGGTTTTTTCCTGATTTTTCAGCTTCCTTATTGTGAATGTTTTCAGGTTTCTTTGCTCCATATAACAAACAATAAGCTTTAAAACTGAATCCTTTTGGTTTGTGGACAAAACAAGACATTCAAGAACCTCATCATTTCCATTTTCTGACAGCAGCCCTAGAATGAATTAGAAATAATGAATACAGGATGAAAAATGAACTTTCAGACCCTTCTAATCTGAAATGACCGTGAGCTTTTAATCCAGGAACAAAGACACAAGGCACAAAATACAGTCTATACAACAAAATTGTCAGAGGGAAAAATGGTGCAAACAACATGGCCAAGCTTCGTTTCCCTTCAATTGTGACCAAGTTTCTGGGAAACATGCCGCAAGATGTGAGCCAAGGCTTCCTCGTGGAGTGAACCTTTGACCTTCCTGAGGGAAGCAGTTCCAGTGGGAAGAAAAGGGGAAGCTGATTTAATCGTACTGAGCTTCTTACCGCCCCTTTTTTAACTACCATATTTATATTTTCCATAAAATAAGTGGATTTTATAGGGTCAGGCATAATTTCACTTGTCCAAAAAACATTTTCACACTTATAAAATAACATAAAAAGATCTGATGTCAGTGAAATCCGCAGTTTTCCTCATCTTAAAATCTATGTTTCCCACTTTAACTGTACATTTCCTACCATAACATTAAGCTACCCATATTAGTATAAATTTAATGACAAGTTTACCCCTTACCCCAAATTCACATAATGTTAAAAAAAACATTGTCCCTGTCATTAGCTGTCAACTATTTTGATTACAGTTTCTTAAATGTGAATATTTTATGGTTTCTTTGCTCTATATACAACAATATGTAACAAAAATAAATCATGAAAACTGTAAAATTATTCTTTGTGGACAAATGGTTTGGGAATCACCGATCAACATTTTCTGATATTTTATGGGCCAAACAACAAATTAACAGATTAATAAATTGTGGTCTTTACTGGGAAAGGCCAAAAACCAACATGTAATGTGGTCGTACGAGTTGGAGGACTTATTGGAAACGACACAGACACACACACAGAGCCACAGCCACAGAAAAGCATCTAATTGATTGCAGCACAGATTCAGTAATATCCTGCCTGCTGTCAAACGTCTTTACTAAAAGGAACTGCTCTCATATAATCAGCCCTGATGAACAGGACGATGAGCTGCAGAAGAACCACAAACACAGTGGACTGCTTCACATCGAACCACTAACATTTATCGATAAGCACATATGAAACGTTCTTTAAACTTTTAAATATAAAGGAATCTCTGTAACATTCAAATGAGATCACACAATGTTGATAGTCGCGTTTAGAGCATTGCGCGCTGCACATAGGGAGAAAGTCAAGACAAACAGAGGGAATTGCAAATGTAAATATTATTGCTAAACATACTCAGTTGTAGATATTGATGAGATGACGACACAGACATGGATGTAGATCGTGATATTGTGATCAGAACTGACACAGATCCAGATAAACATGTAGGCAAACATAGATATCCAAACTGATGTAGACACAACTGTGGACATGAATATAGAAGAGGTGTAGATGTAAGTGAATGTTGATGTATCTCTAGATACAGTGATACATCAGGTCCTCACTGAGTTTTCAACCTCTTTGAAGTTCACTTCTACTCTACTCCTGACAAGACTGTACCTGAAAACCATCATGACGGGTCAGTGAATCAACCACAACTGTCTCCATCTCACAAACACACAGAGCTGAGTCAGTGTTTGACAGCAGTCAGCCTAACTACCAGGTTTCTCTGTGAATCTGAAAGCTGCACATTACTCAGACACTACACATTCACCATACACATAGTCCCAGTGCTGTGAAAACATGTAATAAAGACGAAACGTCTACAACAGGGGACCTGTAGACGAGCACAACCCAGGAATTAGAGCTGAATGAACAACAAGTGAGTCACCGTGAGACAGTGAAGACGAGAGAGATGGCTGCAGCAGAGTGAAGGCTGAGCTTGCTTCATACACCTTTGCAAATTTGTCTAAATTCTACATCCTTGTTTCAATCAGTCACATCGGGAAAGTTCTGCGCATGCTACTCCGTCTACTCTGATGCTGCATCTCACTTTTTCCATTCAACCAAACAATAAATATCACATTTCTACACAAGCAGCCAAAGACAAACTTACTCTAAATAAAATATAGCACGAATGTGGCAGCTTTTAAGAAATTATGTGATCAGATAACGACATAACTGATGTTTTAAGGCTCAAATGCCAACTTTTAAAGACACATTCGACTTACTTACTTACTCACTCAGGCAGTTCTGTTTGATAGTTACCCTGATAATGTTTCAGGACCAAAATTGAAACTTGATCGCGAGATCTTGGCCAAAAGTAAACACCCATTGTCATGTTTTGGATTATATTTAGATGTGCCCAAGTACTGGGATCTCAGGTTCCTTAATTAACTATTCTTTTAGCAAGACAACCTGAAACTGAAGCGCACATGAGAATTCACTGTTTATTTACTACTTTCCACTACACAAAAAACAGGAATATCAGTAACAACAAGTGTGGTACATGGAGTTGACTTATTTCGCTGAGTTGCTCTGGCATTATACCAATGTATTTATTTTTAATAATTATTCTAAACAGTGATTTATGTGACAGGCCAAATGAAACCTTTTGGCGAGCCAATATTGGCCCACGGGCCCCACTTTGGGCAGATTTATCAAGCGAGTCATCAGGATTTAAACCCTTCTGTTACCATCCTGTAGTTGCCGAAAGGATTTGGCATGCATACTTCTCAGTACCATAACCCCTAGACCGTTAGGGAAAATTCAAAAATTGTACGAGAAGCACTCATTCAGTGAACATTTTTTGACATTTCTACAGCCATAAAATCAAACTTGATTCATCAACTAATAATAAAATACACATTATAACTGGCTGGTGGTGATTGCTCTCTTCTTCAGAAGAGTACTAAAGCTAAAGAGCTGTACAGAAATTCAATGGTTCAAAGTCCAAAAATGTGAGTTTCTGTTGGTCTTCATAGTCACATGATGACAAAGACAAACACTCCACAGCTGCATGCTCTGCTCTGCTCTGACAAAAACCAAATGGTATAGCTGAAAGCTTGAAAGGAATATCCAAGTTATTACAAGACAATGTTTTTACAAAGGGGTCTCTATCATGAACAGTCTATGACGTTGATTGATTAGTATCCGGGCCTCGAGCAGGCTGAGGATTCTGCTGACATCACTGTGACACCATCTGAGGTTGTTGTGTCAGACTTTGACAAATCTCCTCCAGAACCACAGAAGACAACCCACATGCTGACTCAGTGACACTCCTCATTATGATATACTGTACGAGCCACACACTGCTAAGCCCCTTTAAACCTGACTCCGACCTGCACAGCTGTACGTATTCCCGACTTGCCCGGCTGGATTATGCGTTTATCCAAGTGGTATTACCATGGGTACTGGACACAGTCATCACCTCGACAGTCATTAGGGTTGGGTTGCTCTAGTGGCAGGTGTCAGGGTGTGTGTTTACGTGTGCTCAAGGCCTCCTCGTCCCACATGGGTCTAGACCTGGCTTGTTATGAGCAGATGGTCATAGTTATCAAAACATGGGAAACAGGCAGCGGCAGCAGCAGATGAGGGAGTTAGCTTTAACTGCTGCGTAGCCAGAGTGATTTCAGCAAACCTGGATGGAGTAATCCTCTGTCAGCACGGCCACGCCAAGGAAGTTCCCTTTAAATCCACACCGTCACCCACACTGACTTGTCTATTTACATTTCTCTGTTGCTGCCTTTGTCGGTGACTACATTTACAATATGGAGACTAATCATCTGATGTTATCATGAATAAAACATTTACATATAACAGAGAATTGTAACAAAAAAGGTTTTTTGCACTTTCATAGTCAAATATTGTGAAGGAGACATAAAAGCGCAAACTACACCATTTTTTGGCTCTTTACCACTATACAGTTCCAGCACGGCTCAGCTCCAGCAGGTCTACTTTCCATTAGTGATAGTACCTGGTACCTAGTGCTTTTTTTTAGTACCTGCTCTGGCAAGGTTCCAAGCGAATAGAGTCGAGTCAAGCCAAGTGGAGCCGAGTAGTGCTAGACCTGTACAATGGAAAAGTGCCGTTTCGCTCCCTTCTGCTGAGGTGACTAGCGCAAAGGTCCAGCAACTAATGGCACTTCCAGGCAATAACTGCAATGTAATCAGAAAAATGCTAAATGCGCCATTTTGAAATATAATACGCACAACGAAAGAGAGGTTTCAAGACTGTTTGTGTCATAAAGCAGCAGTGTTTAGGTCTGAGTTATACTTCCCGAGTTACGTGTCCATGAAGCGTCCAATGTTTAGATTTCTGCGCATGTATTCTCGATCTGTCCTTCTTTGAGCCATGTGTTGTACACGTAGCTACATTTGGAGACCTTCTCGCATAACTTCAAGCACACTTTCATAGCTACCAACTTCTTCTTTTTCTCTTTTAACCAAAACAAGAGTGCGCCACCAACTGGACTGAAAGTGCAGTTAGCATGTGCGGCCGACAAAATATGAAGGTGCTTGTGTTTGTTTGCAAAGGGTTAGCTAGCTCCACCACAGACATGAGTGAACATGCCGAAAGTATGATCCAGGCCACAATGTGTGCTTTTAGTCCTCTTTCTAGAATTTAACAGCAGCCAGCTAGCTAGCTCACAAGCTAGCCAGATCGGGTAGCTTTTACATCGCAAACTGTACCATGGATAGCAAAAATTCACTGCTAACACTTGGTAAAAATGCTAATATTTTGGTATCCCTCATTACTTTTCACAACAGAAGTAATTGTGTAACTGAACCAGTTTGTGGTAACAGGACTATAGCAGTCAAATACATTATGCAGTACATTATGACGTCATAGCAAAAAAACACTGTGAGGTAGTATAGAAAGATATTATGATGAACATTTAATTTTAAGTTGTACTGACAGGTGTCCTCCAACACTGCACTCGCTTATGAGACATTTTAAGGAAGTGGAACTCGCCTGTTTCTGACGGGTATTTCCTCTTAATTTTTTTAAGTTGACTTTAAGACAACTAACTACCTTTATCTTTCTTTAAAAGCTGGGACTTTTGTGGTTTTGTTTTCAATGGAAAAAGTAAAACGCACCACAACTCTGACACCAACTTTAACCAAGCAGGGACTTTCGTTTAAAAATATAACATTTTTTAACTCGGCCCAAACTGCGTGATAACGGCGTCACTTGGCTCACATGGCACATTAAAACTGATTTATTAGTGATGGAGCTGCGTTTAGATGAAGTCTACACGAGCCGAATTAACAAACAGGTCCTGGTGAATTTACAAACGCCTAATTTTATAGTGTAAAAGCTGCATGAGAACAATAGTCGCCCGGATAACGTGAAAGTATAGGGTTTTCAAAGGGACTCTGGTGAGACGAGTCGGGGGGTTGAGGGAGGATGCAGATGAAGAAAGAAGAAGCAGGTGGCGATAAAACAAAAGGCGGTGTTGCCCCTAACAGCAGCTAGCTCGCTGCCTGTAACTTAAAGAAAAAACAGCGGAGAAGAGAGACAGACCTGCATGTGTAATGTCGGACAGGTCGTAGTTCCTGGCGCTGCGGGGAAACTCCTTGAGTTTGCGGTTGGACAAGTTGAGAGCCCCGCTGGCGGCAGCCTCCTCCAGCGCCTTCTCTACGCTCCGGCTGGCCGCTACAGTGGCCGGCAGCTGGGCTCCATCCCCAGCAGCCATCAAACGCACAGGTCTGCCTCTTCGACTACTTTGTTTGAGGCGTCCGCGCTGCGTTCATTGCCCGTAGATCTGCATACACTCCAGACGGCGAGCCCCCGCGCCGCTAAACTTCAGCAAAAGTACACGCTTTAATCCCAGGAAGACGAGGAGAAAAATAAATAAATCAGTGAACGTGTCGAAACGTGGGTTGTGACTGCTTCCTCCACACAACGGGAGCTGTCGCTTCCACCAGAGAACGCGAGCGCTTCTAGCTGTCAATCGTACAGGAAGTTGCGTCAAGCTCGAACCTTTCGCAACTGTATTACAGGAAAAGGCTGTCTTTCTTTCAAATTAAAACCAGAAAATCAGCAAACTATTAAATAACTAGAACATTTGGTGCTCATCTGAACACATGTTCAAGTTTATGTGTATACATATATATACATATATATATACATATATACATATATAATATGTTAAAGTTGTATTGATTATGTAAAGTTACTGTAGGTGGGACATTGGTCAATTATTTGCACATGGTAAATCAAGTAATCTGATTGAGAACAACACTTCTTCACAGCCTTACAAAACTAAACTTGAGTCAAACTATAAGAGCATTTTGCTTTTGCACTGAGAACTAAAATGTGAGCCTTTGAGCCTTAATTTAAACAGAAAATCACACCCATAATAAATAAATATACTCATGGTTGTATTTACAAGCTTGTGGATGATTTTAAGATGATTTTAAACGCTGAGCATTGTGGGTGGTGCGATTCTATTTTTATTTTGGTAGTGACAGCCGGAAGCACGGGAGCGTAACCTTTCTTTTTACCTGCCTTTTATGTGTATGGTTTGGGAATGGGTATATGGGCGTGGCTAAAGTGGGAGTGTTTTGACTGACACAGAGGGGGCGGGGCCTTTGCTTGCATATTAATAATAAATGTGCCTTGAATTTCAAGGGAAACAAAAAATGCACGTTAATGACAGAATAATCCGATTAAAATAAGGGAAATACTGAGTCATTTTATGACATAATCAGAATGTGTGTTTAATGAGGATTAAATTATCTGTATTTTATATTAATATATATATATATATATATATATAATCAAGTTTTATTTGTGTTGTAAAAATTAAATTCAAATTAAACCACAACAGGAAATGAATAAAAAAAAGAGCTCATTATCAAATAAAGCCAATAGTTAATCATGCTTATTCTTCATTATAGTCATAAACACGACAAGATTAAATTAACCTCAGCATAATAAAGCAGAGGGAGCAGAGCACCATTGTGTGTCTGCTGTCTACAAATGTGTGTGTGTGTGTGTGTGTTTGTATTTGTCATTACCTGGTCCTAGTGAGGCAGAACCTGATTTCTGAGGAACTGGTTAAGTTAAGGACTATAAGGTTTGACTCGTGGTTATAGTTAAGGTTAAGGATAAGGCTTTGTTTAGTTGGCGATACAGTGTCCCCAGAACAATAGCTGTGTGTGTGTGTGTGTGTACCTGGTATTCCGTATGTCGTGGGGACCTCATGTATTATGGGGACAAAAATCAAGTCCCCATAATTAAATAAATAAATTACTACATTTTAAGGGTTCAAAGTCTCCGGGGAATATGTCCTCCGAAGTCATGGAAACCAGTGTGTGTGTGTGTGTGTGTGTGCATGTGTATATGTGTACATTCATATGTGCAAATGCAGCGTCAGCAGTTGCAGCAGCACCATGTGGTTTACAACCTTTATTCCTATAGCTCCATTCTTTCACGACCAGATGACTACAACTGCACACACACACACACACACACACACATACACACACACCTTCTGCAGCCATTACCATTGTCCCCTCCTCTCCCTCCTTCCATCCATCCTTCCCTTTAGCCCTTGTCTCCTCCCTTCCTCCCTCTCCAGCGTCCCATTGGACCATCTGTCAGAGTCCAGTGGTGCAGCTGGGACCATAGGGAGTATATATAAATATATATATATATACACTTTTAAAATCCATTAGCAGTCAGTGCTTTGCTCATAAACAGGGTATTCGACTGTATTTCTGTGAGATTATGATAATAATGAGATTAGGATTTCCCCCCCCACACACACACACATGCTGACACTGTTTCTATCGCTTGTTCTTCTGCAGTTTTCCAGGTTTCCTTTGTTTGTCTACGTGTTATTAATCTTCACACACACACACACACACATGCACAGTCTACAGAGGGTGATTATAAAAGGGGAAATAAATAAGAGTCGTTTGCTTTGTGTGTCACGTGTTAACGGAAGAATGAATGAATAAGTAAAACAGCCGGGAGATGGAGAGGAAAGAGAGAGGAAGACGGAGGTAGTAATGCTGTATTATAGATGGAAAATGTGTCTTATTGGGGACATATTTTGTCTTAATAATAAAAATTAAAGACAGTTTAGATGACATTTGATTTTGAGTATTTGTCACTTGTTTTGTCACTGTATGTACACTAAAATGTTTTTGGGGAGCTGATCAAGACCTGGGACAGTTTATTTTGAAGCAATTGGGAAAGAGAGAGACTGTGTTTTGTCGTTTGTTCAGTTAATTCTCCTATTAAGGACATTTTACACACATAGAAATTACCCTTTTTTTGAACATTTTACTCCAAAAATTGTCAGTTATGATACCACAACTTAATTTGAGGACTAAACAACAAAGAAAATCTAAACTCATGTCATTTTATTTCTTTTATTTCTTTTGATTTGTATGTGTGTATATGTTTTGTGTATATGTAAATATTGAATAATGTTGAGAACTGGGAGTGGCGTCACGTCAGAGTTCATCACGTTCCATGCTACAGGATAGATACAGATCAGACACAAAGAAAATGTGCACATTTAAGTTTTTCCAGGATGTTTTTGTACCTTTAAGGTTCTTTATACAAGACTATTGTCAACTATCATAGACATGTGATTCTACAAGGACGAGGAGAAAAAAGAGGCAAAAAGCAAAGAGAAGATGGAAATAATGAAACTGCCAGAAAATGTGATGGAAACCAAAGAAGAAGACTTTCTAATGACACTGAAGAAGAGTCTTCTTCCCACTGAACCTTTATTGTTTCAGCTTCAGCCTCAGCAGACAGAGTGACATCATTGATTCTCACGCTCTTTGTCCATCCCTCCTTCCTCTGAGTCCGCCCTCTCTTCCTCTTCTGTCCTGCCCCTTTCACCCGTGTGACCTGTGGAAACACTGTCGGTGCCCTGGGACACTTACACACATACAGTTTCTCATCATTTCTCAGTGTCGGCACAAGACGCAGCAAGAATTCAGATTCATATCACAACATATTCGTATCAGGGTACCTCACGATATGCGATACGTGGTCCCCGATGCCAATAATATCACGATACAACGATTCTGTGATAATCAAGACAATCATGTAGCAATATCTGTCTATAACTGAAGAAATGTTTACGTGAAAAGGTCATGGAACGTGGATGGAGCATCTCTTTACGTAGCTACTCTCCACTATTATTCTGCTGTAAATTCTCTCTTCTTCAGCCAGGAAACTTCCACCCATGCAGACATGAGGAGACATCATTTAGGTACAGGCGACCAGTGACTGGGAGTGTATAAATTAGAACACCTTCATTTGTTTGAAATATCGATATTTGTGCTCACATATCATATATTATATATTTCCATTCCTGGAAATATGCCTTACTTATGCTACTTTTAATTTTAATCAACTAAGGAGAAAATGATGTAACTACTATGCCGATGAGCAGAGAACTTTATGGGGCCTAGAAACCTGCCTTGTTCCTGGTTCTGTTTTGTCCAAAGTAAGACAAACTCCACTCACTGATGGACAGACGGTGAAGAACACACAGTTGAAAAAGAGACTTCAGAAGAGAGAGAGAGGAGCATGAACAAGTGAGGTAGAGGTCAGGGGAGGGAGAGAGTGAGTAAGAGAGTGAGTGAGCGACTGCTGAAAGGGCAGTTTGAGTGGAGAATGAATGGTATGTGATTTAGATATGGGACCAGCCCACCAGCTGTGCGTGTGTGTAGGGTCTCACACACACACACACACACACACATTGGTCTTGCTCCCTTTGTGAGGACACTCGTAATACAAACTACAAAATTAACTACATGCCTAACCCTAACCTTTATAACGGTTACCCTAGCCTCAGCCTAAGTTTAAAACACGTCTTCACCTTAAACATGTTGTTGATTTTTGTTGCTTTTTGTCCCCATAAGGAAGACACATCCTCATAATGTGACTGTGTAAACAAATTTAGGTCCCCACAACATAAGGAAAACCAGGTACACACACACACACACATGCTGGACTGGAGCCTGTCAGTCATTAACACTGTGGTAAAATAGAATGAAAAGGAGACAGTTGTCTGAGATCTCACCCACTGCCCTGAAAAACATGCATTTTACATTTATTTTATTTTTTTATGTTAAATCTTTCTATTTTATCATATATATATCTTTTATAAAGTTTATGTTGAGTACTTTGTATCTTATTTTGAAAAGAGAGTGCTATATGTATAAATGTATTACTATCATTCTTATTATTCTTAGCAGTAACAGTAGCAGTAGTACTAGTGGTAGTAGTAGTAGTAGTAGCTATGGTAGCAGTAGTAGCAGTAGTAGTAGCTTAGGCAGTGTAGTAGCTATGGTAGCAGTAGTAGTATAGCAGTAGCAGCAGTAGTAGTAGTAGTAGTAGTAGTAGTAGTAGTAGAAGCAGTAGTAGTAGTAGCATTATTAGTAGTAGTAGCAGTAGCAGAAGCAGTAGTAATAGTACTGTTAGAGAAAAATAGTGGGGACTTTGATCTGTTTGGGTTTGGTTGTATTTTACATGACATTTGCATGTATTTACAGTCACACGTGTTGCTTTAGCTGATTGGCGGCAGAAGAATTGCAAAACATATAATTTCTACATCATTATTTGTCGCACAGATTGTTGTTTCATGTCTTCATTTTTATCCAAAACACCTTGTATGTGATGTTACATTGCAGAAGCAGCTGAGGCTAATAAATCACACAAGAAACATCATATAATGCAGATTAGAGTGATTTGTGCAACCAATAAATCTGTGAGATTAAATAAATTTAAATTACAATTTAAATGAAAAGCAGTTGCTGCAGACATTCCTGCTCTTAACAGGGTCTGTGGTCGCTTAACTCAGCTTTAGTGGGAGAAAATAAATACTTCAAAGGAGCAAACTGGGTGGTACTTTTTTTTCATGTTCACGTTCAAATATGTGAAATCAAAGGAATATATTACAGATGCACTGATTCATCCTGTTTTCAAAGTTGGCCGCTTAAAAAGTTTCACGTTACATAAACGCATGCATGCCTTCGCTGACTCGGTGTCACATTTCTGACATGAAAGGCGTATATTTATATGTAAACAACGTCTGCAGTCCAGGACCGTCTGTCAAAACGTGCTCTTTCCAGATTTAAGACAGATAACAAGCACCATACAATGGCTCCTATTGCAAAATAAACCATAATACATTTACTTAATATGGCAAATAAAAGAAAAAGTGGTTAAATAATTGTGAATATACAGGTATTCTGATTTGTTTGACTTGTTAAAGACGTACAGTTCTGCCTCTGTGCTCCTGCATGTGCTTTGAGCTTCGAAAGTGATGTTCTTGTTATTATTTTCTACAAATTTGTTGTTTTTTGTTTCATATTTGATCAAATATTCCATAAAATGAGGGAAAAAAAACCTGGATTTGGAATTTGTCATTTCAGCTACACAGACTGATGGCCAAACAGACAGAGCTTCATTAATAGGACAGGAAAAAAACATATTAATCCTGAAAAAGTAGTAATTTTAATTCAAATAAGAAAATAATTCATACTTAATCTGTATGAGGCTGCTGAGGGATTTACAAAAAAAATACATATTAGGCAAAACTAAGCTACTGTTTGGTGCATGACCACGTGGAAAAAAATCTTAATAATAGTCTTTGTTTTAATTATTAGTAATGATTGTTGTTGTTTTGTGTCCTGTTTTATTGCAAATTCTATTCCTATCTTGAGTTTGTATTCTTTCTATACCATAACTTATTCTAATCCATATCACTTGTTAACTCTGTCTCTTTTACCGCTATTATAATAGAATTTCCCCAGAGTGGGATCAATAAAGTCTAATCTAATCTGATTGAATCTAATTTTATTAGGTGGAGTACTTATCACACGCAAGGATTGCAGCAGAATTATGAGTAGACACCGACCTCGTGTGGTCAAAGTGAAAATTACAACTTGATGTATCTTATCGGTGGTCTAGGAAAATACATCCATATTAATATTTTTAATAAGTTAAGTACGAAGATGAACACAAAGCCTTGGTTAAAATAATTATTAAAAAAGTTATAATAATAAAGATGCCACTCATAAAACGTAATATATAAACAATATTTGATACAATTTATACTTAAACTTGCACTTTATCTTGTATCTTCGTATATTATCGAGTTTTAAAATGTAATATTATCCTATTATTTGTTAAATTTTTCATATGTCCGGGATGAACTGCACATATGTCTGTACATATTGTTTGTTATGGTGTTATTCTCATCACGTAAGCAAAGAAAATGTATAATTTAAGTGCATAAAATAAAACTGTCACAGTTCAATTTGAGCCTGACATGATTCACGTAATTTGAAATGGAAACCAACAAAACAAACTGGATCATTGTGTCAAATTCAGGTCATTTATTTAGTTTAAAGGTGACCGCTGCCAGCCATTTATTTAGTTAAACAAAATGTCACTAAAAATGAATAGTTAAAAACTTAGTTTTTTTTGTTAAGGTGGCAGCTTCTTGACATTTTTATTTAATTAAAAACAATCGTGACGAAAATAAATAAATCAATAAAAAAAATTAAATGTTCTTGTTATGGTGTGAAAGAGACAATGGGAATCGATAGTCTGAATGTCAGGACTACATTACCCATGACCATTTTCAACGGAAATGTAGAACTTTTCCCGCATTGCGAAATTTCTTGTCGCTGATTGGCTGAACGCCACAGCAGGAAACACACACCGAAAGGTGATTGGCTCGTGTTCGCCATTCAGTTTCCCCAGATAAAGATTAGCTATATATACAGGGACAGTGTAGGCGGGTGTTGTAGTTCAAGCTAGCAGTCGGTCCTCGGTTGTAAATCTTTTCGTCTCGGATCCGCAGCGGTGGGAGTTTATTACGCAGATTAAACATGGTGTGTATTTCGCGATACGTTAAGTACAAATATACGCATTGGTTTTCTGTTTGTCACTGGCAAAATAACTGCCGTGTTTCATTCATTGGCTAGCTGTTAGCCGCTAGTGTTAGCTGTTTAACTAGCCCAACAGTTAATGCTAGTTGTTGTACTATTATTACCTGCGATTATAGCTTAGCTGCTAACTTTAGCTTTCTGGCTGGAGCGAGAGAAATGCTAACGGAGCGTTAAATGTGTCCGCTGTTTATTCGTGAGTGATATATAATTGTGACGACTGTTGGCTCATGGACAGTGTCGGTGTTTTCCAGGCTGGCGGTAAAGCAGGAAAAGACTCGGGGAAGACCAAGACTAAGGCTATTTCGCGCTCCCAGAGAGCAGGACTGCAGGTTTGTGAATCCACGTTCATTCATTGACTGTTAGCGGCACTAGCGCTTGTTAGCAGGGGTTATCCTGCTAGTGGCCGCCTCTCACCGCCAGGCCACTGAACCCTTTGTTTCCCCGCGCTGAAGCCCCGCTCTCACCCTCTCTCCTCTCGCCACAGTTCCCGGTAGGTCGTATCCACAGACACCTCAAGTCGAGAACCACCAGCCACGGCAGAGTGGGAGCCACTGCAGCCGTATACAGCGCCGCCATCCTCGAATACCTTACAGCTGAGGTAACGCCGAACCGCAATTGTTTCTCAGATGGTAAAAGCGAGAATAATCTGGCTCCACGGAGCTGCTGATCTTGGGCCGAGTGAATATCTAAATCCTGGCTCTCTTACAGGTTCTGGAGTTGGCAGGAAACGCATCTAAGGATCTGAAGGTGAAGCGTATAACGCCACGCCACTTGCAGTTGGCCATCAGAGGAGATGAAGAGCTGGATTCACTCATCAAGGCAACCATTGCTGGAGGAGGTAAATAAAGACACCTTTGTGCTTTGAGAAGTTAAATATTTGTACTGCTAATATTGAAATGTATCTGCATAGGGAATACAGGGAAGGCGTTATTTACATAGCACTTCAACATACAACATGTAACAATGCTTTGGACAACAAAACTTATACTTAACTACAATGCTAAATAGCAATAATATTTAAGTTTTATATACTGTATGTTGTGGTGTTTAAATGTATGTGAAATGATCTATAGTTCAAAATATAACATATTAAGGCCAAAATAGATCTGAAAGAAGTGAATGAGCTGGAGTTTTTAAAAATGTAAAAGTGTAGGACTCATTGGTGTTAAAATAGAAAAGTGCTTAGATGTAATAAATCCATTACCAACAGTAGGTAAGGAGGGAAAAATCAAAATGGAAATAAAATAAATACAAGGGCTGAAACGCATTTCCAGTATTGTTTAAATCTAACAATACCTTTCTACATTATTAATTTGGTTTATGAAAAGCATCCACTTGTGTTTCCCACATCTTAAAGTGACAGTCCTAAAATATTTACACTTAGTTTGTCATAGAAGTAAAGAAATCGGGCAAAATACTGAATGGGCTACAGTAAATGAAGTTGAAATAGAAGCTGTAACGGTACATGAGCAATTGCTTTGTCCCATATCTTGCTGACTTGGCCTTACTGTTAATGACTCGTGTGTTTACCTGTGTCCAGGTGTGATCCCCCACATCCACAAGTCTCTGATTGGAAAGAAGGGCCAGCAGAAGACCGTATAACCTGAAGTGCCGAGCTGTGGACGTCGTGCCATCTCAGGACGAAGTCTGCGTCAACTGGTTATTTGTCTTTAGATTAGAACACCTGTAGGAGTCGTTTGTATGGTTGAGCTTGCATTTACTCACCTGGGGTATTTTTTAAAAGTGGCTTCAGAGAAGCTCATTTTTTGTGTGTTTGGCTTTTTTGTTTTTTCTTGGTGCTGCAGTTTTTGTGTCTAACCTTACTTTTGTGGCATTCCCATGTTCAAAGTGGTGTTTTAATAAAGCTCTTGTTTGGGCATTTGTTTTGCTCTTTCAGTTCTTGCTCGTTCATTAGCTTCTTTCTGTTACTGCCATCGCCTTCTCCTCTGTGGTGGTGGAAGGAGTCGTCATGGCGACAAACCGAATCATTTTTAGAGTGTATACGAACCCTGTTTGCCGTTGCATGAGTTGCAGAGCATGTTGAGGAACATCAGTTCATCACTGGACTGACGTGAAACGAGAGAACTTTGTCATTCTTGGATTCAGAATAAAGGCACAGTCGCAACATTTTACACATTGTGGTGTATGGGTCTGTTGCATGGATTACCAGGTTTAGAGCAATCTGTCTGGGTGTGTAGGCTACTTAATAAAACCAGTTTAGCCAGTGTGACTTGTTTCCCAGCCATTGAAAAAAGGAAGTGTTTAAGATGTAAAATGCATTTGCAATCTAGATGTTTGTCAAGCACACATACTGAATTATGTGTTTTTCAAACAAATTAGCATTGGTTTACTGACTCTGCTGACCTTAACTAAGAAGCACCACTAGATGGTGCTGTAGTACCACAACTACACGGTCTCATTGACAAGCTGGGGCCTGTCTAAGAAATACTAAAAAAGACTGATTTTAGCCTCAAGCAAAATGCTAACGTACATTCTGCAACTAATTCTATATCTTAAATATGACTTCATGCCAAGCCTTATGTCCAACTGTTTGTAGCTCTTAGCTTTTGTTTAGTTTTTCTCCCTTAGTTACATTCAAATGAAGGATTACAAGCACAGACGTCTCAAGTAACTAAGACTTTGGTGCAAGGAGTGAGCAGTTTTCCAGTCTGAAAAAAGGCATAGGAATCAGTTTGTTAATTGTCTAATTGGCTTCTGTCCCTTGCTAATGTGTCGATTGCTCACACAACTACATTCTTTAATAAATTAAACTATCACATTTTTAGGTAGGAGGGATGAGAGGTGCTTTTTTGAATTTTGTGCTGACTAAATCTTCAGCATTTATCAAGGGGGGAGGGGAAACAAGGAATTCTCGCATATTTCTCATTAACCAGGGGATGAAAATGACTTTCTTGCTTTTCCGCCTTTGTGTAAGTGAAATCAGATGTGACGGGGTTTTTTTTTTTAAAAAAAGAACAGAATTAAGAGAAGTTTTCAGTGTGACACACGCCTGCCTTGTCCAAACCAATCAGACACACCGGAGACGCCGAGAACCGTAACTGGACAAATGAGTCCAGACTCAACCCCAGTGCTCGATCCGAGTCACCTGTGAGGAAATAATGAGAGGAATAATGAGTAAAAGGATCCACATGTGACAGCAGCATAAAGTTCACTCGGGGCTGGAGACTATCCCAGCATGCACTGGGGCGACAGTAAATCCATGCTGTGATCTTGAAAACCTCCACGAATAAACCGTCCAGTTTCATATTTAATATTGTCCAAATTACCTAAAACTGTGGTGCGTGTACCACCAGTGGTAGGCAAGCTTCCTCTGGTGGCACTTGGAGGAAAACAGTACAAATACTGTTCTACTGAATATACCAGGGTATGTGATCGGAGTGTGTAGACATTCTTCATCTAATGACAGTATACCAGTGTGTGAAGTATATGTGAGGAAGAGGAGGATGGAATAACTCTACCTCCTGTGAAAAGTCTGTGGCTGACCATGCTCAGCCAATTTACCCACCTGTGTTTGAATGTGGGCGATAATGACTTTACTTGGTATAAAAGCGTTGAGAACCACTGTTCTAGAGAGTCCTTCCCTTCCGGTCTGAAGATGACTCAGTCGCACGAAGTGTTCGGATCACGACTCGAGTCAAAATGTGGGTAATGAACTTTAGAAAGTGGTCGGCTGATCCATAATTAACCTTTTAAGTCTTTAACAAGCGCATTTGTCTGCTCGGCGATTGATGATTTGTTTTGTAGGCCCGCTGAAAAGCAGAGTGCTAATGAGGCTTCCCCTGCAGCTCCAGCCGAGCGGGACACCATTCAACCATTAAGTCAATTAAGAGGGCGGTGGGGTGGGCGGTGGGGGGGAGGGGGGATCGCCTATTCATTTGGTTCTAATTAAAGTGCAGGAAGTGAAGCAGCGGTGTTCACCTACCTTCCTCTAGGCTGGACAGTGTCTCCGGTACTCTCTGGAAGCCTTTAGCACATCTTGGCCTCACTGGATGGATTTCCTATTAATTGGGTTTTTACAGACCTCATAACAGCATGTCATCACAGCTACACGATGGATCTACTGTCCCTGAAATCACTTGTCTTTTGTCCACTCTGTTCAAGTCCAAGTCACTTTTACGCGACGTTTACTTTAGCAGACGCTGTCGTAGCAATTTACGCCATGTAGTGCAGTCTGTGGGACAAATTAGCGATAGTACCTGGTACCTGCAAGGTGAGCCGATACTAAAATGTGACATCAACAGACTGCCGATGACTGATCGGTCATAAAGTGTCATCACTGGAAGAGGCGGGAGAGCCTGTGTCTATAAAGGTCCATCTATACGTGAAACATAAGGAGCCTTTCATCTGTAGTTTGGTTCGTAATCATAACTACGAGTTTCTGGCCCCTGACTGTGACGTCAGAGATTGATTCTTAAACCGATATCTCAGCAGTTTCTCGCTCAGCAGCTGTCTGAACACTGAAAAGTTCCCACTGTGAAATTGTCTTCACTGAGCAACTGTAAAGTTCGCCAACTCAGCCCCAAATGACCGACAAAGCAGATTTAAAGTTGGGTTTGATGAGATAGTCAGAGAGAACATGAGGCAACCATTTGGACGGCTGGGAATTCAAGTGGGTTTTTTCTTCTTTTTTTTTTCCCTCCCCCCTTTTTCTTGTTCAAGTTCACACTCGGGTCCATCTGGTGGCAGGTGGTTCAGAGCTGCTGAATAGGCGGCGGTCCAGACTCTGGTCCTCGCCCTCCATCACACATGGCTAAGTTATCAGAGCAGGCACAAAGAAAGCGGCGACGACACTCGGCAATCTCTGTCAGGGAAGAGACTTTGGTTCACAGGCGCTTTCAGCAACATTTGTCGACTTCTTCCCCCCTTCACTTTACACTCCTTTCCTGTTGCGTTCTGTGGCGGCTTGGCATTGTGTCAGTGAGTGTGTGTGTGTGTGTGTGTGTGTGAACTCACTCACACAGACGGGGTGGGCTGGCAGAGGTCACGGTTCGCAGGCCCGCTTGGATCCATCAATAGGAACAAAGCAGTGGGAGAAGGAGCCGTGCCAAGTCCCCCGAAATCAAAGACCAGGTTTGGGATTGGGATTCGCTCCAAAAGCCTGGACCCATTTTGGTGGTGCAGGGGGTCTGGGAGAGCCAGGGGGAGAAAGAGGGGGAGGAGTTAAAAACAATAATCAAATCCACCACAGCGTCTGAGGACTGGGCCGGTTGAGAGAGCTGGCGGAGGCTTCTGCGAGCAGCATCCCTCCCCTGTCTGTCCGTCCCCCCTTTGAAGTCTGCTTACTTTTGTTCTTTACATAACTTGATCTGATCTTGGAAAGGCTAATTTGTATGCGTTTTTGTGAGTGCGCAGGGGCGGAGGACAGGGAATTGTGCGCCACCCAGAATTCCACAGGGGAGCTGACAGGAAGGTCAACACGATTGGCCACAGGGCGAAACGGGCGACACAAGCAAAGCGAAAAGCATATGATGAGCGTCTTTGAGTTATTGCAGCTCTGTGCAAATTTGATGACAATGGCGGAGTCGTCGCGGGGGGGGAGCGGGACAGAGGCGGCGGAGGTGGTCTTCAGATTCCCGACTGTAAGAGACGGCAGCGAAGGCTGATTTACATGTACGTTAAAGTGTGGCGCGTAACTTTTGTTTGTTACAGTCAAAACATGAGTTCACACAATGTGGATTAATCCTGATTAATAAGAGTTGAGTACATTTATGTCAATACTGACGTAGGGACATAGTGGGAGTAATGCGAAACGGCTGGAAACAGGTTGGAGTATGACACGAAAAGTATTCTACTGCTCTACTACTTCCCATAAGTATGTTTGTACGAGGTTATTATTGCTGTAAAATAAACATTTGTTTGGTTTTCATGGCCTTGAATTTACTTAGTGCTTACTATGTTCTACAGCAGTCAGAACAAACACATTATTATTTTCATATTTACCTCTTTTTCTAATAGACGGCTCACATCCAAGGCTGGGTGGCGTCACACTGAATGTCAGTGGGATTCTGAGTGTGGACTCACAGCCTTTTGGGTTCCTCTTTTTCTTTCGTTTTCGTTTCTTGTGGTTTCTGGTTCCTGGCCAGGGAAGAACCTGCGTCGTATCACAGCCGTTCAGCGTAAACACAAGAGCCGAGGGAGGAACGGCACTGGTGACGTGTGTGGATGATCCACAGGGAAGCAAAGCCTGAACACACACGGACACATACGTTTGCACAGCATTTGAAGACCCTCATAGAGATAATGCATTCCCTTTTCATTTGTGTATGCCAACTGTGTGTAGTGTGTGTTCTTATTAGCACATTGTTATATAAATAATACTATAAAATACTAGTGAGGACCAGACAAAATGTCCTCAGTACGGGTTTCCAAATTTGTCCTCACAAAGCCACACACACACACACACACGTGCTATTAGCATGAACTGCTAATCAGTGTGACTTCAGTGTAATTAAAACCCCGACACAGAGTACACACGTTAGTTAAAGTAGTTGTGTGATTAAAACAGGAAAACAGAACTGTGAAGCTCACCAGAGTCATGTTGTCACTGCTGATGTTACGCTAGTTAGCCTACACTCGCTAATGACGGCTAGCACCGGCTAATGCGTTGTTTCACTATTAAATCTGTTGTTTTTCAACATCTATCTTCATTCACTGAAGGTAATTTTGTTGCTAAGTTGCTAAACTATAGACGGTTTCTACAGGGAATGCAGTTAGCGACAGCAGCGACTGCCATTTTGGCTCTGACAGCTTGACAGACTTAGCAAAAGTAGCTGGGGGGTAGCTATCTTGTAATACATTACTTCATCACATATGTAAGAATTAATGGATGAAGTCGGTTCAAAACATCGACAGCCAGAAGTTTGTGCCTCCAAGTTGTTCTTTAAAAGTGTTAGAAAAAGTGAAAGAAACCTACAGAAAAGAAATCTTTCCACATTCAGTTCTGACGAAAGGAACTGACAATAAAAACAAATCCCATAACCTAAGACCATGTGAACTTGCTTTTTTTGACTAATAATAGAACATGATGTTCATTTTTTTTGGGTTAGGGTCATTTACTTTCCCATTGGGAGGGAAATAGACAACAATACCAAAGGTCACACCTGTGAACTTCCAGTTGCAGAATTTTGACATGGCTCCACCAAAAATGGGAGTTATTATTATAATAAAATAATTGTTGTTTTCCAGGTCTATGGACAAAAATGAATGAACTCATTTTGTGATGGAAAAAAAAATCTTGGCTCAAGTTCATCTGCTGTTTGGGAAAATCAGCCGACCTGGACAGCTCACTGGAAAAATGTCAGTTTTTGGAGTAACCGGAGAATGAAATTGTTTCTGCAACCATGCTGTAATAATTTGTTCGTATGGCATCATGTACCACACCCGGCAAGCGGCGTCAGCGGAGCAGGAAACTGTCCTTCCAAATGGAGATGAGAAAAGTGAAAGTGGCTGCTCAGACTCCTGGATTAATTTAAGCCATTTTCCTCCGAGAGAATGGAGCTGAGGGAGAAAAAGAGGGGGTAACAGAGGAAGAATGGAGCCGGAGGGAGGAGCGGGTGGGCGGGTGGGAATGGTTCAGAGTCCGGGGCAGCCAGCAGGACATCCTGTTTGAGATTCCAAATACAATTTCCTCCAATCAAAAGGGGGAGACACTGGGCATAATCTCCCACAGAAGAGACATTGATTGTCACCCTGGCACGAGGCCAAGGCTGAGGAGAAAAAGCCACCCCCCCACACACACACACACACACACACACACACACACACGCCCTGAGCCTGTGGACGACGGTCAATGAGCACCTCGAGGAAGTCATTAAAGCTCAAGGTTAGATGAAAAGTCTCTCCCTCCTCCCTCTCTGAAGGCAGCGCTCGAACACCTCCGACACTTTTGACTTATTCGCAGACGAGCAGGTGGAGCTGCCAGAGAAAACAACATAAATCAGCAGCTGGAACATTGTCCTGCCACCTGAGACGCACCTGATCACTGATCACCGTTCCAGCCGGTCAGCAAGTTCCTGACAAACGACCTCAGCTGTCAAACGAGATGGAGACAAAAGGTGCATTTCCAGAACGTTAGAAGCTGTTTTCAGTCAACGACTCAATAATGTCAGAAGAATTCGGAATTGACATTTCTTTGCCTTCACGTGTGATGAATGCAGTCGGAATCTGTCCGGGCCAGATGTTTTCAAAACGGCAGCAGATTCTTAGGCCTGGGACATTCTTCCGTGAAAGCAGAGAGCTTTTACACAAGCATACTCACATTTAAATAAGTGTTGTCGCCCCCTGATGGACATTCAAGAGAAGACAGTTTCCTGGAACTTTCGGTGTTTGCTTAACATTTGTCAAACCAACCAAACGGATCAAACTCTCTCAACCATGTCGACGAGAACGTTAGTTTAAAGAACCATGGCGATGTTTGTTTACCCTAATAACCCACTACTTCCTGTCCTCTTCGTCTTCTGGCACTACTTCCTGTGTCCCACCTACTCTTTTTCATTGGCTGTCGTTAACACGTGTTTGCGGTCGGGTCGGTAATCAACGTACACGACCCGATTGCGTCTAGAGTCGGCTCAAAAAATTCAAACATGTTTGATTGACAGGGTCTGTTACCCTCACACGCTAACAGATTTCTGCGCCGACTGTTGGTGCAGACTGAGAATTGTGGGTAAAATCGGGTAAAATTTTTTTGAAAATTGTGAATTTTTACGATAAACTTTAAAAAGTGGATCTTCATATACAGAGTTGAAGAATTAATGGAGTGTTTGGGCAACCCATAGCCAAGCGGAACAAGAAGTTGACTTGTCACTGAAGGGTTGCTGTATGTTGTTGTTAAACTCAAATGACCTGGGGGCCAATGAGCATCTAGTCTGGTCAAGCGGGGGCCGACATAGAGGAAAAAAAGTGGGAAAAAACAACTGGTGGGCAATATAAGATATTCATTACGATATTAGACAGAATCTCAAATTAAAAGTGCTTATTTTGATATAAAATGATTCACAATAAAAACATATTTATGATGCACAAAAATGGAGAATTAAATTGAAAATTTAGCCAATAATGACGAGGATAACTGTGATTAAAACAGCTTAAATATATGTAACTTCCTGTTGAGTGTAATACATTTAATAAAGCAATGATTACAACCGAACGTCTTACTACTATAAAAATACATTTAGTCTTATATTCCGTCTCTATTCCATCACCTCGCACAGTGGTGGGCGGGCCGCATGTAAGTGATTGGAGGGCCACATGTGTCCCCCGGGCCACCAGTTTGGCACGTGTTGACACCAGAGGGTCCAAATCTGGCCCGCATGATGAATTTATGAAAATTCTGGAACTGAAATACTATATTTCTCAGGGGGTTCTTTGTAGATCCACCATGATCTGTAAGTGGTAATGCACATGTTAATGGTAACACCTGCATAATAGTTCATGTGTATAGATTATGATGTTATTATTTATTATTATGTTATTATTTACTGGTCTGGCCCACTTTATTGCATTGCACTTGACCCCAGCCAGCGTGCTCCTTGTGTCAGGAACTTTAAACGTCCCCTGACACACACTCTTTAAAGCATTTGCAAACTTTGCAACAGCGCTGAATTTCAGATTCATACCAAACTGGCACATTTGCGAAGCTTCCTGACAAATTCCTGGCAAATTGAAAACAAAGAGAGAATCGAGAGCAGTAAAAATGGACCTGGAACAGATCTGCACCGCAACGAAATAGAATAAAAACCGACACAGGCAAACGCCTACAAACTCCTCTGCAGTCATTTTTAACATCATTCTGCCGTCAGCAGGAACAGGTTGTTCCAGTGCAGACCTGCTAAAAAGAATGACTCTTCTTCTTCTTCTTCTTCTTCTTCTCCTTCTTCTTCGCCACTGGACGACTTCCAGCTCTCCTTGGATCAGACCACCCACTTAGAACGACATCAAAAGAGGCCGTGTTGTCGTGCGCTTCAGTAAACGTTTTTGTCGAAATATCTCACCCTCGCGTTTTCACGAGCGATCACAGCGACAGCGTTTGACACAGATGCAAACATTAGTCTTGTGCTTTTAGAATTGAATGGGAGAGTCCTGGCTTTTTGAAGTGGGGTTGTGAGAGAGATACTGAGATCTTTTCATGCAGCTGAAGCGTCAGTGACGAAATCCCTGAAACACATTTTAAAAAAGTACAAGCGAGGGTGTGACAGAATCCTGCTGCTCCCAAAAATCATGTTTTAAAATGTTCATAATAATAAACACATAAATTGATGCCAGGTTATGTGTACGCTATGCTGAGAATATAGTCTCCGTTTCATCCAGCCTGTTCTGACTCTGTAAAGCACTCACTCCTCTGCACCAAACCCCATAGAGAAAATGAGCAAATACATAATCCCAGCACACAACAGTTGTTAATCCACCATTACCTCCTTCAGTTATGTGAAACGTGTTATTGTACGACTTCTGTTTGAAATCCTCCACTTGGATCTACCCCAGTGACACCGTCTTACCAAACGGGGCAGCAGTAGACGGGCAATTCGCACGTCCACATGAGCTAAAAACGATGACTTTCTCTATGGGGTTTGGTGTAGGACAACGAGCGGCTTATATATTGAGTTTGCCTTTTGTGAAATGGTTTAAATCCAGGTGCACAGAGCGCAGCCATCATACAATCACACTTCAAAATGAACAAATGATCCCTTTAAGTGATTCATAAATCACATATAACACAATATACAGTACGTAAAAGCAGCGGGAAGCCGACTGCATGTGATTTTTGCTCAGGACCAGACATTAGTCCCCGTGTCATGCAGACAACAGCTCCAGCGCTCGCCAAGTCTTCTTCTGCACTCAGGTTTCATTTGGTTTTGACAGCTGGGGCCCAGAGTCGGGTTTTAAAGCGGCGGAGACGGTGGGAGCTTTGTCTCGGCAACAATGACGGCGACGCTGAGGCATCTTCACCATGTTTTTCCCACAACTCTCCAGTGAGAAATCCTCTACCGTCGTCATAGCCGTTCAAACAATATAAATACACAATGAATACACAATTTCTGTGCAGAAATGAAGCCAGTTATGAACTTTAAATTAAACGTGTACCAGTTGGAGACAACCTGCTTTTTTGTACTTACATTTTTCTATATAATTTGTCATAGTTGGTTAAATGAAATTGGAAAATGGTGTGTTTTGAAAATACATAATCCATGATTTTATCAGGATTTTCCCTGTGCTTCTTTTAACCAGAAAGTTAACAAAGAAGTTATGCTAGCATAGCATTGAATAGAGTAATTCACACAATTAATAAATAAATAAAGTAAAAGAAACTGTAGATTTCTTAAAAACTATACACGGCGATTGTGGTTCAAAAGAAGAAAAACGACAGAGCTCAGTTTTCTGGCTATTTAAAATCAAAGTTTGCAATTTCTCACACGGCCAGTAGGGGGCAAAAAAGCCGGACATTTGGTTCCTACATATTCAAACAATGGGGGGTAAAAAAAAAAAAAGGCAGGACTTAGGAAGTTCTTTGCAAATCCTTCACCTTAAAATAAAACGCTCGTTGACAAGTAGCTTAGCAACTCATCTGTACATCATACAGTATATTTATTGTATGTCCTCAAAGTACACAAGAAACTATAAGACAGGGTAAAACCCCTTTAAGGTCATTTGGAAAGGACCACCCGTTTGTCCTCTGTTGAAGGTTTGCGCTTGAGATTTGATTGAGCGACTGAAACTTTAACACAATAAATAAAATACCTTGTTTTTATCTTCTAAAGACCCGTAACAGAACCCGTCAGTCATTATTTTTTTTTTTTTAAAACTCCTTTTCAGACTTTTCAGAAATGCTGAGTCATTTCTTCCCCCAAAGGCAAAGATAGGATTTCATCTAAATCGTATTCCGTAGATGAACATGAGTGAACTATAGTGAATCCCCTGATTTGACTTTTGACACCAGTAGCAGAGAATGAGTCAGCAGAAATGAAGCAGCGTCATTGCGTTCGGAAAAGAAAGGTCAGATGAGTTTCACGAGTCCCGTTCCAGTGAATTCAACGATTGAAATACACATTTGTGTTCTTTGAAAGGACATTTAAGAAAAGGTGGGGTTTTAAAGCCCCGTATATAACAAAACGCATTCGAACTGAAAATCATTCACCGAGACGAAAATGTCCACTTTACAGCGAGTTATTGGAAATGTGCGTGGTCGTCCACATTGGAACGTGTAAACCGCGACCTTGCATGGTCTTTGTAGAGTTCATTATCAATAAACCACAGGATAAGAGTTCATAAATCATTATTCGGCGATTCTTCCTGTTCCGTTTTTTTTTGTAGCCCGATCTTTGCCGATGACATCTTCAAATAAATATGCAGTTCAACAGCAACCTTCTGTTCCAAACATAAATATTATACGTCACCAAAGGTCAGGCTTTAACCCCGATCTTATACGCCATCTTTCAAAAAACCCAAAAGAAAAGGCTACAAAAAAATGAATAAATTGTGTTTTTGGTTTTTTTTTGAGAGACGGAGCTACAACAGGACCGGGTTATCGCCCGATCATGTTTCTATATTTTCTCACTGTTGCAGAGAGGCCATAATGCAAATTGAAAAATGTCTTTCACCGTTACACATGACAGAATTGGAAAAGAAAAATCACACCTGCTGCGGCAGTTTGTTTTTTTTTTTGCTCCCCAGTCTGATTTGGTTTTAATTCAAGTCCGTAACATGTTGAGTGATATATCCATGATGTGGTACTGTACGTGTTATGAAGTGCTTTAACAAAAGTCTGATTCTGCTGCTTTTCATTTTTTTCGCCATTTCAAACACACACACACACACACGCCTGCAAATTAAATTCAATAAATAAGACAATTTGTTTGTAAGGCAACGCTGACCATGCATTTGTCACAATGTACAACAAATCAAGGAACATACATGGTAACAATATGCACATTCATTAAGAGCAACACGGTCTCGCCACTCCACACTCCCTTTTTTTTTTTTTTTCAAGGCTTTCTAGGT
Source organism: Solea senegalensis (assembly GCF_019176455.1). Classification (NCBI taxonomy): domain Eukaryota; kingdom Metazoa; phylum Chordata; class Actinopteri; order Pleuronectiformes; family Soleidae; genus Solea; species Solea senegalensis. The sequence continues at coordinate 5,996,324 of NC_058023.1, forward strand.
GATCTCCTGATCCACCGCGCTCATTCCCACCACTCCTGGCTCTGCTCTCTGCAGTGGGACGAGCTCTTCGCTCAGAGAGCCCCGTTCCAACAAGCAGGAGCTGGACACACACACACACACACACACACACAGTAGCTGGACCCAGCCAGAGCGGGAGGCGTTTTGCATTGCATCCAAAAGGAGTTGTTTTTTTTTGTTTGTTTGTTTTTTTTTTTAATTCAAGAAACGTCAGAAAAATCAAAAGTGGCGACAGAGATCCAGCAGCCAGCTGCTGCTCAGGGCCTCAGGACAGGCCGGAGGTTTCCAGGTAACTCTGGAGTTTCCTGACTGTACTTCTGTCCAAGGAGCAAAGGTCGAAATCAAATGTAGTGTTTGTGATGTGAAAGTGTCCCGTCTCTTCGATCAGGTTCACGATCTGGAAAACACAGCAAACAGAGGGACGGGTTCAATTTTTTAACAAAAGACGACAAGCGGGGACGGAAAAAGTGGCATTTCTCTGTTCGAATGTGACTGAACGGAGGTTTTCAAGTTAAAATTGCAATGTAAATGTCTCGCATAACAAGTCAGGCGATTAAAAATGCATATGTTAAAATGGCTTGCAACACAATGAGAGCAAAACTAGTGAACAGTGATTGAAAAAAACACTCAAACTGATTCATCGATTATCAAAACAGTTTAGACGTCATACGTTCATAAATGGTCTAAAATGACTGGATCCTGTCCCTACTTCCTGTCAAAATCCTTACCTCTAAACCATAGACCTAAATTATTTGCTTATCTTTTTATTTAAATTTCATATTGAGTTCAGTGCTTTTATTTTGAAGAAAATATGAATGTATTCCAATAGGTTCTGTTGCTAGAATTGACAGTTAACCTAAACTAAATGTCTGGTTTGAAAAATTGAAATAAAAACACTGCTGTTGTCATGGTAACAGCCAGGTTTGGAGAGTAAGTATCCATAAAATAACTACTTGCACATGTTGGGCCCACAGAAGAAGCAGTCATTCTTAAAAGTGAACAATAAATATAAAGAGAATGAGCTTAAATGACGATTTAAGGCTTTATTTTGACCCACATATTAAATTGAGGGCCAAAATGACCACATGTACTGGCTGATCCTTGCCGTAAACCCTTCGTAACAGGAAGTAGCCACACTTTCGTACATGACTAGAACAAATCTGGTTCCAGGTACGGATCTAGTAGCTCGTATATGGACACAGAGGTTTGTGGGAAAACATGTGTTCATGTGACCACAGAAGTGGTTTAGGTGAGTTCTGATCGTGTTCACACTACAAAGCCGGCGTGGAAGCAACGGCAGCTTCCCCCATTAGATTTAATGACACAGCAGATGTAAGTCAGATGTCACTTCACACTCCCCCCCCCTCCCCCCTCGATTTAGGATTTCAGGATTCTTTTCAACTGGGAACAAGCTTCCACATCATCGCAGAGTGCAGCGGCTTAATCATTTCCATCTCTTGTAACAGGAAGTGGAGCCGGTTGGTGAACTCGGGGGGGCAGATTAGCTCTGATTACTGACGCGCGTGCATGTGCACGTTCTGGACGGGGTTCCCGCGTTTCCTCCGAGCCAGACGTCTCGTTAGGAGAGCGAGACAGAAGTTGGAAGATCCATTAATGCCGTAATATGATAGGACCTCGAGAATATGAGCGAGGGAAAACATGCAATCTCGGAGGTAAAGGGAGGTTAACCGGGTAATTCATTGCTTCCAGATGAAAGTGCGGATTACAGAGGATCTGCAACAGTTTACGGCTCCTCCTTTAATCCCGCGCACCGATACTGTCGGGCGCTCTGCCACTGAGAACTGTGTGGAAGCCACAGAGCACTTCTATCTGGAGTGTGGTTCTTTAGTGCCAAGTAAAAATGACAGAGCAGGAATGCGGCTGTTACATCTCAAACCTCCACTAAATGAAATCTTAAATATATTTATTTTAGATTTCCCTCCTCCCTCGCTTCGCTGCGACTGAAACGGATCCAACGCAAACAAAAGGAATCGAGAGATTTCTAATAAATCTGCTCCGATTAGGAGTGGCCGCTGTTTGCTCCGGGTGCAACTCCGCGTGGTATTAACTCTTTGGACGACGGTATCAAAGAGTCTGCCCAAATATGATTTGTTTTGATAAGATTCTGGGGCCTTTAAAGTCGTTTTTGAGACTTCTAGAAAGACATTGAACCCTTCTGTTACCATTTGGCGCGCGTACTTCTCATTACTGCAACTCCTCGACCATGTGTGATATCTAGAAAGTTCTTTCACCCTATGTCAGCTGAGCGCCCCCGCGTGACCCTCACGTGGAGGATAAAGTGGTAGAAGATGGATGGATGAATGGATGGATGGATGGATGGATTGATACTGGAAAGCAGAGAAAAAGAGCTTCTGGGACTTCAACGGAACGCAAGTTATCTCGGAAAAAAGGGGCAGAAAAACTCACTCATTGAACATTTTTTTGGACAATTCTACAGCAATAAAATCTAAATAATCCAGGCGGTCTGAATATCATGACAGTCATAAGAGGGTTAAGGACTCTTCACTTACTTCCGTTCATTTGGACAGTCTAAACTAAATGTTTAACCCTAACCTTAACCTAACCTAACCACAATTCAAATCTTAGCCCTCAACATCGCCAGTTCCTCAGAAATGAGGTTCTGCCAAGTTTTGGTCTTCTATTGCTCTATTTCTTTTTTTTTTTATGTTTAATCTGCACCGTCTTCAATGTTTTCCAACCTCTTTGTGTCCTTTTTCACTTTGTGTCATGGAGGTATTTCGTGTTTTACATGGTGTACATTTTGTGTTTTCATTACTGGCGCCTGAATTTCACCAAAGGGTAACTTCCCAAATGGATTAATTAAATTTCACTCTAATCTAATCTAATCTAATCTAAAACCTGGTCGCAAAAAAACTGCATGTATAATTGGTTAAACTGTTTTTCTGGACAATAATCTCTACAAAAAGGACATTCTTCACTCTTTACCCTCCTTGAAATCAGCTGTCAAAGCACTTTTTCGAACATAAAAGTGTCGTAAGTCTGGCTGTATGGAGGAGAAGGAGGCTGACAGTCCTGGAGGAGAGTATTATACCATAAAATCAAAATAAATCCAGGTGGCCTGAGGAAAATAGTAGTATTTTCACCAATGAAATGCAAAATCCTGGTACTCGACTTCTCTCCTTGTTTAGCGTCAGGCTTATTTTTCTGTGCACTGTCCCTTTACCATATAAAGACACACACACACACACATATTGTACTTCTACAGGAGCGACCTTTGTACAGTTGTTTTACTTTTACTTGTCCAGATGTTTCACCAGCAGCCGTTTCAACAACAAAAACCTACTGCTACTGTAATCCTCCAACATTTTGTTTCCATAAAGGAAATAATAAAAAAAAAAAAGTCCACAGAATGCTGCTGTTTTCATTTTTTCACAGTCTGTGCTTAGTGAAGCATTTATGCAAGACGCTGTGTTTTCAGATTGTATTCCTGTTTTCAACATCCGATCCACTGACTCTGATAATTATTGGATGGGACACCGGCTCAACGTTAAAAACTGTGAAAATAACAGACAGATGAGGTCCATAATTAAAAATAAACACGCGTTGCAGCCCTGAGAAAGCGTAATGTTGTCTCCTTTGTGTGAGACAGAGAGAGAGACAGACAGACAGACAGACAGAAGGTGCCGCATGAGGACATGCATGAATTCCCTGAAACGACCGTGACTGCCAATATAAACACATAAACGCACTGTTCTCGCGTCACTTGGCAGCCTTCAAGTGTCTACATATCCTCACGCCCACCTGCGTGTTCCTAAATGTGTGAAGTGCATTGTGGGAGAAGATGGAAATGTCTAGCAGATGATGATGGTGGTGTGTGTGTGTGTGTGTGTGTGTGTGTGTGTGTGTGTAGAGCGGCAGCAGTTGTGCTTGACTGAAGTGGCTACATGACTGAACTCGTGCTGCTTTTTCATTATACAATTCTAGCACGGATCAGATCGGATTTACTCGTGTTTTTTTTTTTGCTTTTCCATTAGCGATAGTACCTGGTAACTGGGGCTTTTTTTTATTTTAGGACCTGCTCTGAGCCGATACTAAAATGTGACGTCAGACCGGTCAGAGAGTGTCGTCACCGGAAGAGTCGCGAGCTCGACGTCCGACACAAGAATCAAACGCCAAACTAAAAAGACAAATGGTGCTTGGCTTGGCACGGCACAGTTTAGTTGGTTTTCCATTACTAGAGTACCTCCTCAATGTGGGCGGAGTCGTCATAGCACGGCTGCATTTTACACAAACGCACAAATTAGTGACTTGTAAAGCAGTTGTTTGCAGTGTAACTGAATCATTAGAATCAGTTCGTTAAAAAAATATAAGTTCATGAGTGGAGCACAGACTCACACAGTCACTGAACTGAAACACGACTCAACGGCTTGTGTTTTGGCTCATGATCGTCGGCTTTCACCAGGGCTGGCTCTAAATACACCAGACTCCTCTGTTAAGTATTGATATTTTAGACATTTCCTTGCTAAATGTCGGAGTTTAACGCATGTTCTGAGTGATTTTTAAGTCTTTTCGCCTGATCAACAGTTCGGCATTGTTCGGTTAGATTCTTCTGTCGGATGTCGCACTCATGACTCTTCCAGTGACGACACTCTCTGGCCAATCAGCGGCCGACAGGCCTCAGAACGCTTGGAACTTGGAGGAGTCAGTGTGCATCACAAGTAAAGTGCATGCGGTCACATAAAAAAGAAGATACCCACATTTAAAGTGATATGGGTTGCCAAAAACAGGCCGCACATGCTGAAATCTAATGCATTTAATTTGTTTTCTACTAAAATGACCAATCTCTCCAACTTGTTTTTGCACAAACAAATTGCTCGAGTGTAAATTGTGACATAAAAGTGTGTTAATGCGAATCCCTGCACATGTTTAAGCGATTAAAGGGAAATCGTGGCCCTCTAGTAGCAGGAATAACACACAGCAGCAATCTCACCTGTTGCAGTATGTGACCTTCTCTTAGTGTCATGAGTCTTTTGTGCAGCTCCACCAGCTCGTCCAGGTAAGCCTACGACACAGAGCAGAGTCGACGTCAGCGAGCACAAGTTGACCCCCCGGGGGGGGGGTGTGACCCCGACACACGGTCGGGCTCTGCGGCTGCATTCCAAAACACACAGGAGGGAGCACATTCTCGCCTTTGTGCGTCAAAAAGACGCGTCTCAACAAGTGTCATTTATAGAAGGATTTTTTTTTTCTCTCCCAGAGACAAAATACAGATGATTAATAAACTGACATTCAGTAGTTGACAGCTTTTTCAAAGCGGTGCCACATAAGAAAGAATATTCTCCAATCCACGTGTCAAAAAGCTCTTTAATCCTGGATTTAAACTGCTTTCTGACCAGTGGGAATGACTTTAATCGACGTTCATTCCCTCAATGCAATACATACGGGTTTTTATCGGCTTTGGCTGGTGAGCGGCTTCAGTGAAACCCGGGTGAACACACCGATTTCTGCTTTGTCTGCTTCTGGCCGTTAACGTCGCTGTTAACCATGAACGTTTATAGCCAAACGTTACTCTTTACAACTCTGGACAGTGTCCAGTGTTTTTTATATCGTTCTTACTTCACTTTATAGAGCCTTAAAAAAAACCTGCCGAGTTTGAACGAGGGACCAGAGTTAAAGATATAAAAAGGAAATGGACCCAACGTTGTCACTGAGCTCCTTTGTGGTGGTGTTGTTGTTTTGTTCCCGATATACATCATTAAATTAAGTGTAAAAGAAGCTTTAGATCAGGGGTCTCAAATTTGCATTTTCGTTCATAAAGGCATAGTTTTAATTAATAGTTATTCATAGTTCCTTATCAAAACAAAACACTTTTTATCTTTAAATTCTCTGAAACATCCTCCCATATATTTGTAAATATCAGTTTTTCCCTCATAAAGTTGGACTCCCCCCTCTTCTTCCAGACAAAAATAAAGAGAATGAATAAAGTAGTTGACAGGTTTTTAAAACCAGTGCCACGTACACTCCATCGCACACGTCAAAAAGCAGTTTAATCCTGGACTTAAGTTCATCCAAGTTCAAAAACCCCAGATATTTTTGTTAAATTTAGTGTAAAAGCAGCTTTAGATTAGAGGTCTGTTTTTATTATTGTTATTAATCCTTTATATATCAAAACAAACACATTTATCTTGAAATTCTATGAAATATCCTCTATAAAATATCAGTGATTTTCCCCATAAAGTTGGATTTTTTTCCACTTCACTCTAGGGCTCCCTTCATCAGGGCAGTATTTACGTACTTTTTTAATCATGTTTTACATGAGGTGTTTTACAGTGACAAACAACAGGAAGTCACGGGTAATGTACCTTATCACAGTCTAGGTTTTTGCTCTTGTCCTGTTTGCTCTGCTTGGTGGGACTCTTCACTTCCAGGATCTGACGGAGGAAACAGAGTAAACGGGGTCAGTCATTCTGAGCGACTCGCGACGAGAGGCAGTAAACACACGGGGTTCCCCTGTGCCTCGTTCAGACACGTGGTAGAAACATCTGGCCTGAGAGAGAGAGCGACGATCACGAGCGGACAACTCCGATCACGAATGCTCACACCTGGCGTTAAAATGCGTCTCCTGTGACCACATATGATTGCATCTGGATTACCACGCCCTTCATTCACACAATGTGTTCACATGCATGTCAAAAGTCAAATTTTAGTCGGACTAAGACAGTAATTCAGTTTTCTTCATGTCATGTGAACACTTTAGTCCAATTTATATCGAGCTAGTCTTAGTCGGACTAACATACCTGGATTATGTGATTCATAGTCCTGCACGTATGCAGTCAGACTGGAGTTGGACTGGAGACTGTTTTCCGAGTCAGTCGCACATGGCCAATAAGTTGATTTTCTCGTCTGCATGAATACCACGCACACTCGGTACGTTTACGTGCACCGTTTAATCGAGCTAAGGCCGTAGTCCGACTAAGACAGTTGGAAAACTTGCAGAGTCCATCTTTTAGATGAGTAAAAACCTCCGCAGACTCCTCTGTTCACTGTTTTTGCCCAGTGATGCTCACTAATGAGCTCACCAGCACATAGAAGAGGATGCAGCTTAGATACAACCACACGTGTCACTATGAAGAACTATTTTTGGAACTTACACTAAGCCCTTTTTATGGTGTGCAAACTGCTTAGTTTAACAACCCTGTGGATTTCCAGGCCTGAACTTGTGATGTAAAAGGAGTTTACCTGGTTGTTAGTAGTCTTTAATAAGGGTGGAGCTTCGTTGCGGGAGGGGGGTGAAGGCGAGGAGCTGTCACTCTCACTGCCGTCACTTAAACTGACCCTGGGCAGGAACGACAGGAACAAATGAGCGAGTACATCAAAACACGTATATAAGTTTGTCTTAAGTCGGTGAGCGATGGATCGCTTACCTGCGCTGGTGATGTGTGATGTGTGTGTGCGCCAGTCGCTCCATGTCCGAGTCCATGTCATTGTCATCGTCGTCCTCCGAGTCCTCGTCGTGGTCGTCGGAGTGAAGGTCCTGCAAGACTGACTGCAGCGGGCCCAACACTGTGCCAAACAAAACACAAAACAACAACAACATTGGAATCATGTACTTTTCCTACATCATGACAAAATAAGACATGCGTGAGTCAGCAGACCATGCCGTGTAGTGGAAGGATGGGATGGTGCAGTTTTCACTATATACAATATTCTGCTCATTTCAGACAGAACACCTTTTACTTACAGTTAGTCTTTAAACCTATCGTTTGAATGAGCAGCTAAATGCAGTTCCAACCATAAACAAGTGAGAAAATTGATAAAAAAACAAAGTTAACGGCCAGAAGACGAATCCTTTTTGTAGCATTATATAAGAAATGGCGCGTTACTATGTTCCAAAAAAAACCCTGTGCACCTTAATGAATGAGTCACGCTAATTTAACCAATTCCAACTATCAAAAATCAGTTTAAACCCAATATTGTAATTGGAATTGAGTCCAGAGTCTCAGAACTTTCCAATGTTATGTCTCTGTCTGTGATTAAGAAGATTAAAAAAAAACAACAAAATCCTCGTGTTTTATTCCCAGTTTCTAAACAAAGGGAAAGAAATAGTGCATTTATCCTGGATAAGCTCCATAAATTAAGAGCAGTGGTGACTACTTCCGGTCATGTGGACGCTCACTGATGTGCTGAGTGAGCAGTGAAGGTTCGGGAGTGTGGTCATCGACGCCAAAAAGCTCTGATGCATGAACGTTCATGCAAATAGAAAAAAAATATACTGTATATATATATATTCTCCATGCACATGTGACCACTGTGGGTGTGGCCTCGCTGTTACCTGTGTGGGTGGGGGCAGGGAGAGCCACCCGTTTCCTGATGATGAAGTCCACAACTAGATCCGGAGAGAAAAGAAAAACGGCAAAACACACAAGCAGAAGTCACCGTCGAGGAAAGAAGCTGCCACGTTCTGGGCCAAACAGTACATTCTACACTCATACATTATTTTTGACTGCTTTTCATCCCTGAATTACATTATGTAAAGCAGTTTTTTTTTTCTTCTCACAACAAATGTATGGTTTATGTAAAACAACGTATTTATTGGAAATAAATGACATCACACGTGATGAGCTGTGACTTCTAACACGGTAATCGTGAATTTCATGATGTTTCCCTTTTGTTTTCACTTAAAATTGACAGACTTGGGTAAAATATTTACTTGGGAAGTTTTGTGACGAGTGCGATTGTAATGTATGCAATGTATTGTAATAGATTGAAAACAAGATATTACAAGTATTTCCACCATGGAAACTATTAAAATAGTAAGTGCTATGCTCTCATGCAAGAAGGAGAACTAAAAGTCCACAACTATATGCGACACATTTGTTTTAAAAATACTTTTTAAATTGTGATTTTGATCTGATCTTATCTTTAACCAGTTAAATACGTACAATTGCCCTGACTTGATTCATTTCCCATAAATGTATCCTATTATAGCGTCACCCTATTATGATGTGTAGTGATTAACTTAATTTTCCACATTTTAGAAACTTCTTTGTTCTAATAATCCTGCAATATTTCAACAACTCATTGGAAAACCCCTGTTTTCTTATCCTCCAACAGTGACTCCAAAAGCAAGCGAGCAACCCTGGATAATCATATCAATCATTTTCTGACTGAAATACACGACAAAAACGTGCGATGGAATCCGCTGGAATTGGAGTGTGTTCCAGACAGACATTCACCTTGTCGTTTGTGGTGGGTGGGAGCAAAGCCTGAACTGGAGCTGGAGCTGGCTGGACTCGGCTGTTCGGACTGGGAGGAGGAAGAAGAGAAAACACAAGATATAAAATATAAAATATAAAATATAAAACACACACACACACTGTAGAGAAGACACATTAGCTGATACTGGATCGGCACGGATAAGAAGTTGTTTTTACAATTAAGTACGTATTGTAAACTCGCTGTAAATGTCACAAAATCACAAGAATTAGCATTAAATGGTCTGTAATTATAGAGCAGTTTTGTAGCCATGGCGACCGTTAACACTTAACAACCATTCACATGCATTGTACACACAGCCCATTTTCTATTATACATCATTTGTACAGTGCTGTCAGTCAACAGGAGCAATTTGGCACACACAGATTAGAAAAGCTGGGGTTTAATGACAACCTGCTCTAACCACTGATCCACCGCTACCACAGGAATGGAAGGATTTCAAGGTTCAGAAAACAAAAGCTCCAGTCATTTCTGTAATAAACAATTTGAAATAACACATATCTTATATTTAGTTATTTCTCTTTGTATAGCCGTTAGGTATTTTCGTGTAAAAAATCCTCAAATAATTTGTTGTTATTTGGACCTGGTGCAATAGACCTTTTTTCATAGCAGATATTTGTTGACATTTTAGTAGGACAAACGGACAAACACAGGTTTTACCAGTAACATTAATTAAGGTTCCAGGTGCTTTTGTCCAAGTCCAAAACAAAAGACATCAGTACAAATGGCAATGCAGTGAGTGCCGGCGGCATCTGACTTTCAAAGTGTGATTTATTTTATAATGCACATCTTAAATCTTGCTTTATTATGAGAAACAAATGTATTTTGAATAAATCTGTAGGTTGGTTGTCTGTTAACCAGAGGAGGAAAATGCATCTGCTGATTTTTAAGTAAACTACCCATGTATATTTCTAGCCTCCTATCAAACAGCACTGTGTCTACCACTCAACTTTTTTTAAAATGTTCCCAGAATGTTCTCAGAATTCAGTAAAACTTCTTTCTCCTTCTATGTGACATGGACATGGAATGAGCTGCAAACCATAATTTCACTACAGACACTGGCTTTTTTAAACGCATTCAATCATTCATACATTTTTTGAGGGGTTCTGATCAAAGATCTTGTTGGTATGGCCTGTATACATCTGCACTTTATATATACAGTATATACAGTAAAACAGTATTTCTGATTTTCCTGCAAGTACCACCAGAGGAAGCTTGGGTACCCCCTGTGGTGCACGTACCACAGTTTAGGAACCACGGCCATAGACTGTTCGATCTGTAGATTATTGAACAGCCACTGGGAGGCGACTCTAAACTTTTTCCTGAGGAGTTAATGGTCTTAAATGCTAGTTTCAGGATATATAAATACAATACAAAATGTGTGTGATGTGTTTACCACCCACTGCCCGTCTGCGTTTCGTTAATTTTCACCTGTGCCCAAACCTGTGGATTTATTATACAAGTATGAATGACCTGATGCAGGACTCTGACACAAACGTTTCAACAAATAAAATAACTAAAAAAAATTGCTTCATGAACAAAATGACCAACGCAAGCTTTAACGTGTGTGATCAAGAATATAAGGACTAAAATGACTTCCTCTGATTAAAGGTTTACTGAGCTCTGGGCCTTTTCCTCATGACAACGGTATAAAAAACAAAGCCAAGTTTGAAAACATCTGACAACGTTGTTTGTCTCAAGCGCAGACAGGCACAAGTGGAGGCCTAAAGTACATCCATCAGAGTTCACCACTATTTAAGCTCAATTTTAAGACCTCTGCTGGGGCCAAACTCCTGAGCCCACTGAGTACAACGCAGTGACATTTACAAGCCAGTGAGAAATGCTTCCAAACAGCGCACACACGCACACACACATAGACAAAAATAAAAGCCAGGAAAATGCATCATAGGCCTCAAAATGCGAGAAACAAAAGAAATCAAGTGCAGATGTGACCTGCTGGCAAACGACGCACAGCAAGAAAAAGCCATGTATACAAACCGCTACTACTACATTGTGATCAGACACACACACTCTCACTGCAACTTGGAAACGAGCAGCAGGAATAACAGCACAACGCACACATGACATTACATTTACCACATGTTCCAAAAAGCCCACAGACGTTTGTGTTTCACGAGTAAAAAAAAAACTGTGTTGTATTAGTGGGAAAAGCCGTGTAAGGAAATATGTTTACTTCTCTTGGCCAGTGGGATTACACATGCTGCAGTGATCAAAGCTACAGCAAATAGAGAACAGAGCTTTGTATTGCTCATTATTATTGTCTACTATACAACGGGGAAGTCACTGTACAGTGAGGAAAACCACTGTGTTGTTTGGATGAACTGTACAATTAGTTTCAGTCACATTTATTAACTTAACTTGATGTTTGTGTCATTATATACACATGTGTGCTTTATTATTATTATTATTATTATTATTATTGTTGTTATTATTATTATTGTAGTATCTTCTGATCTCTTACAGCAAAACCAAGAACATTTAAACATTTTATTCAAGATGCATGATAAAACTACTTAGTTACTACTTACTGGCCTCCCAATTTGAAATACTATTGAGAACTTGATCATTTTTATTTATTTATCTGTATAAACCACTGTATGAGTTGTCCTGCCCTGCCCTGCCTCTCACGCCACCCCGACACCTCACCGCGCCTATTTGTACTATTACTATTAGAGAAGTACTGCACACATCCATTTAACCAGCCAACCAAATAACCATCCATCATCCATCCAACCAGCCAGCCACTAACCACCAAAACAGCTATCCAACTAACCAATTAGCCACCCAAGAACTTCTAAAATCAAGTCAGCCAACCAACCAGCTATCCAGATAACAAGCAAATCGGTCAACCATCCAACCAACCAGCCATCCACCCAACTAGACAGCAGTCAAACCAACCAGTTAACCATCAATCATCTATTTGACCAGCCAACGAAACAGCCGTCCATCCAACCAAATCAAACAGCCAGCCAAAATGCAAACTAAACCAAACCATTAATCATCATTCCATCCTTTTAACCAGCCAACTAAACAGCCATCCAACTAACCAATTAGCCACCCAAGAACCCTGAAAAATCAGCCATCCACGCAAACAACCAACCAACCAGCTATCCAGACAACTAGCAAATCAGTTAACCAAACAGCCATCCAACAAACAACCTGCCAACGAGCACCTAAATCAACCAAATATTCTTTAATTTTGTAACCTCCCTATCTTGCACTTTCAACAGCTGCATTGGAAACATCTTATCTGAGAACTGAGTGACGTCTTTAGCGTTTGTCAGATTTCTTTCTTTTTAGCTGCAACACAGTGTCAGTGTGAACAGAGAGAGTATGCAAAGCGAAATTACAAAAAAAAAAGAAATCTGTGGCTGCAAACCAGAAAACAAATTGGGGAGAAGTGACCAAACATGAGAGACCTGAGAGAAAAAGGGAGAAAAGGAGGATAAAAGGCAGAGTGACTTCAATGGTTGTCCCCTCCTGCCAACAAACAACACACAGCTGGTCTGTTGGTTTATGGGACAGCTCCTTCAGAGCGCCATAAATCTTACCACCACTCCTTTTTAGGGCCTTTGTCCTGTTTCACTAAAAGCCACCAAAGCTGTGCTCTTCAAGGACAATAAATAGTCTTTAGCTGTAGTTTACTGGCATCTTTTGGACGTCTTCTCTTAACTCTTGGCACAGTTTGGACAAATCCGCCCCCGCCCCAAAAAATAGGCCAGCAAACAAGACAGAGCTGACCAGCACTATTTGGTTTGCCTGTCTAATTCAGCGGGGGTTGTCCAAACAAAACTGTTTTATTGTGAATTAAGAAGCCTTTCAGTTTGACACTCGATTCTTCAGAAGAAGCCATTTTATGCCGCAATGTTGTGGTTTGTAGCTCAGGTGCTTTACTTAATGTAATGAAATTAAATTATGGAGGTAAATGATGGGTGACGATTGAAGGCAAAGTTTATATATGTATATAAAACATAAATCAGCAATAGTTTGCAGAATACCACAAATATTTCACACAGTGATGGAGCAATTTCACTGTAAAAGCCAAGGTTTTCAATATTTGAATTCACTGTAAATGTAAACCTGCTGCTATGTTTTGCATAGATTCTCTTTAAGAAATCACTATAAATATAAATGAACACAAACACTAAGAAGTAACTAAATACTAGGACTCTTCACAATCCTTCACAATAAAAGCCTTGTTGACAAAAGTAAGTGGATTTAGAAGACAGTATTGTGTTGGTGACATATTCAACAGATGTAGGAATACAAAATTGTGGTAAAACATCATTTTTCACTCAAGAGCTCAGTTCACAAGAACCTAATCTGATAATGTCAGTGCCTAAATGGAAAACAAGACGCTCCACACTGCTCACACACAAGCACTATATTATAATTAATATAACCATTAATTATTAATTCTGGAGATGTTATTTTAATTCAGACGGTGCAAAGCTGTCTTTTTTCACCTCCTCTAATGAGGAGAGGTTTTGTTTTTAATGGCCAAAAGATCATGTGAAAGAAAAACAGCTTTGATTCTTTTTTTCTTTAAACATTAAAAGTTAATTCTGAAACCAAATATTAAAACAGTCTGCATGTTGGGAAAAAATATAAAACACCCATAACTGGAAATACTTCAGCACAAACCCCTCTCCATTACATGCCTCCGTGATGAATTCACGACACTCGGGGCTTAGGTTTAAACCTACATTACGCAGGTGACAAATCACTCAGTGAGTTCCCACATCCAGCGTGCTAAGAACGAGGTTTTCATGCTAACACAGCCAGCATGCTTTCCTTTCATGTCATCACCTTCCCCACATTTCCTCCTCTCTGCCGTTTCTGGCCCAGCGCTCACTGGAAAACACTGAGATCAAACAAGTGGTCACATGAGAGTGGCGCTCTGTGTCGGCCCGGTGCTCGGCCACCGGGGTTGCGAGCCTGGGGAGAATCAAACACCTGGCATTTGTCACCCCACATCCCCTTTACAAGCGACCCCCATCCCCTCCCCCCACCACCCCGGGTCCCTGTATGAGAAAAACTTTAAAGGCACCTTCAGACAAAAACGCAGATTCTGCCAGAACTAAGTAAAAAAAAAATTCCCCCCTGTCTAAACTACAGAAAGATGCACAAAGACCCAACACTTTATACAAGCACTGGGAATAGAAATGAAAACACCGTTGCATAAAAGAAAACTGCTCCAAGCATGGGGATTTAGACCTTTCTTTGACAGACGCTCACCCCCTTTTTCTTCTTTTAAAAGCTAAAAGGATTAAAGGGGAACTTGCTTCTATTCACTGCCATGTCTCCCCTTTCTCCTCAGGTGTTGTAAAACCATAAATCTTCCTTGTCTACTATTTGGCTTTAAAGCAGCCCTTCTTTATGGGGAGGTTCTCCGGCAAATGTGCGTGGACCAGGCAACCCACTTGAATGTCAGGCTATTCATGAATAGAAGAAAAAAAAAAAAAGAACACACCGTAGAGATCACATTTTCTCCCCCCCCCTGTCCTTTAATTGGACACGAGCAGCAATACCTCAACTTTTACGTTACATGTATATTTAATGGCCGAAAAATGCAAATCTGCGTGTGTAAAATAATCAAGTCAACAAAACAAAAACAAGACGTCACTTGGTTTCACTTCCTCTTTGGCCACCCAGACAAATGCAACAGAACTCCCACTAGGTTTATTGGTTCCCACCCCTTCTTGCAGTTTCCCTGCCCAGCCCCCTGGCGTCCACCAGAGCACCATTAAAGACGATTCTCTCCCAGTAGGTCATTTGATTTTATGGTCCTTCCACACCAAGGAAGGACTGACCACCAACAAACCTCCCCCCTTAAAAAGTTACTTACCAATCCCCCTGCAACATTTATACCAGTAAAACTCTGAAAACTATCATCAAACACGAGGAACTTAAACCTCCACAACCTCATACTTTTGCTCAAGAATCCATATTTTCTTGGTATCAGTGATAAGATGATAATATTCTACTTACATCTGACTTGTTGGATTGGTCCTCCATATCAGAGTCATTGGGATCCACGAGTTCCTGGAATGGAGGAAGCGCCGGCACCTTCTTGCGCTCCACGTCCTCGCCTTCTGACCGCGATTTGAGCGTTCGCATTTGCGATCTATCCTTCAAAAGTTTCTTGTCCGGATGTGGAGCATCGGGAACCGACGTCTGCTTCCCCGATGAATCCACAAATCCCTTTTTGCGTTTTTTGGCCATGTGATCGTCAGTGTCGAGGGTGGACAGACGTTTGTTTATCCCCGACCCATGCGTGATACCCTCAGTTCGATGCTCCTTGGACAGAGACTTGGGTTCCTTGAAGCCCATCTTAGGATCTCTAAGTGGCTGGTTCTCTTTGGGTTTCCTGGAAGGTTCTTTGGGGGCTTTGCTGGTCTCCCAGCCAGAGTCTCTGAAGGCACTTTTGGGCTCTTTCAAGTCTTTCGGAGGCTTGTCTTTGTGGTCCTTGGATGGTTTGTATAGTTTGGAGAAGCTGCTGCTGTTGGTGCTGGTGGTTGTGGCAGTGGTGAGAAGCGTCGTCCCACTTCCTTTGGAGCCATCCTGTGGATTAAAGACGACAAATGATTGCGATGCTTTGAAATAAAGGAACTTCTCATATGGTGGTAGTTCTTACTCTAAGAACTAGCCTGATAAACAGAAGCATGCCATCACTAAAACCTTCCCGCACTCTCCTGCACCAAAGTCCATAGAGAAAATCAGCATTTTTAGCTCTGGCGTCTTCTGGTCTACTGCGGTCTTGTTCGGTACGTTTACATCATTTTGGTAAATCTAAATTAAAGATTTTTTTAAACACCAAAGTCACAAAATAATACATTTGAACTCACTGACTGAGGCAACACCTGTGTCCTGTGTTGTGAAATTGCACATTTTCCCTATGGATTTTGGAGCAGGCAATGAATACTTTACAAAAGCGACACAAACTTCAGTTTCCAGGCAGAAAAGGTGGTTCCAGGTGCAGGTTCTAGGAACCACACTACCGTTGAGGAACAAAAACATTTCAACAATAAGCGACGGGCTTAGATTTCTTAGTTTCCTGACAGACTAAATCATGACGGAGTTACTGCAAGTCAAGTCATGCACGAATAAATACAGACAAATTCTAACCAACATTTAGGGTGTTCAGGCAGAATTACACCGACTCATCTGAGCTACAGGGGGATTATGGTGGAAGGAAGAAGGAAATCCCACTAAAGTTCAATGGACAAACATAATAGAGCAGCTGACGGCTGATATATGATGACGGAACAACAGTTTAAAGGCAATTCTCCACTCATGAGGGACGCATGCTGATGATGCGTTCAGTATCATATATAGCTTATTAGTTGGCGACGTATGGAAATACTTCATATATGAATATTGTTTTTTTTTCTCTTTTAGGAATGGGAAGTAAGGGGGATATTAATTAATCAGCTACCAGCTTTTTCAAACTGCCTTTGTTGTATCTGCCTTTAAACATCCAGCCGAGATAATATCTGATGCATGAAAGAGACGTGGCAATATGTCGACTTCCTGCTGTTCCTGTCGTAGCAGAATTCACTTTTTTTTAAATTTTCATCACAAAAACAGCCAAGTGAGCAAAAACCAGGCCGTGAGGTCAACGTTAGATTAATCCTCTGCTTTTTTTACACAAGAGAAAACACACATGCCACCCTGCAGTTTGGCATTACCATCTGTGAAAAGAGGTCCATTCTTAACGGGAACTCAAAGGCGTCTTCTCAGGCACAATCTAAAGGCTTAAAGAGCAAACTCAGTGCTGCTTTTGAGCAATGTTGTTCAGCGGGGTGGAGGGAGCCTTTTCAACCGCCGCACATGTGCAACCTTAAAAGTGGAGCGAAGGGCAAACATGGAGCAAAGAGGAAATGCATTCGTTCTAACGACGGGGGCCATTTGTCCCCAGGTCTCACCTCAAGGCCCCTTGTCAATATTTCATCAATGCCGTAAACCCATTAAAGCAGTCTAGACGACGGGGTGTGTTACAACTCTGCCCAAGCACCACTAAAAACCTTTTCATTTTTGTCTATCTGCTGCTGACCCCGGGACCTCGGGATGTAAAGCTGCCAGCTCGTTCTAACCTCCTGCGTGCTCCTCCACCGCAGTAAAGCCATTTCCCTCCCGACTCGGGCCGACATAAAACTGCTTTAGTGCCGTGGAAGTGACACACACAGAGGCTGTGCAGCCATCACCGTTGACGGCATCACTGAAGCGGCACTTTTTAACAAACCTTTCAGCACCGTGACACTAGCAGGTTAGCAGGTGACCCGGGATCATGTAAATCTGCGGACGGCCCATAATAATAGTAATGATGATAATAATACTACTGGGTGTAGTTACTCGACCTGAAAGCATGTTGTAAACACAACAAAAGCTCTTTACGAATCCATTTTATTTCCAAGTAAAACGTAAAATGTAACCTTGATATTATTCTGTAATGATCAGGATCGGCAGTTTCACGGGTGAACAGGGTTCACCGAGTTAAATTTACGACGATTTAAGCCCCTAAAAGCACCAAATGTAATTTAATACCAGTCCTTCTGTCAAACTGTGAGGAATGGTGAAAACCAGCAGGATGATATAATATTAAATTAACTCGATCGGCAGCACATAACAGACGAAATAACTGATGAAACGATTAATGTTATAAACCAACATTTTTGCTACCTGTAATTGTGTCATAATAGGTGTATATTCGCCTTAGAATAAACCTTTTAAATCTATTTTTCAGGGTTCCCGTGGGTCCTTAAAAGGTTGTGAATTTGCAAAAAAATATTCAAGGCCCTTGAAAGTTTTTGAAAATAGCCCAAACAGACATGGTTCATTAAAAGTCCTTGAATTTTGTTGCTATATTAGCTCAATGTCTACCTTGTTTGATACAACGCCACCTACTGTTTCATGCCCTATGTTGCTTGATGTGCGTAGACTAGGACTACGGAGAAGAAACGTCGTATTAACGTAAATTGTAAAAATAAAGCTTTTCAATGACTCTTGCTCTTAAGTTTTATATTTAATTTTATAAAAATGTTGTGTAGTTCTCATAGGACAAGACTCCTGTAGTAAATTACACTCACACATATTTATCAACTATTTTGGTGTTTTTATGGATTAAATGCAATATAGCTTTTTTTTTATTTGTGTGTAAACTGTTATTGCTCGTGTATATTGTTGTTGATAAATAAAAGTTACAACTCCTGGTTTGTTGCAGCAGTGTTTCACAAAACAAAATAAATGAAACTTAAGGCAGGTACAATTTGCCAACATGAATATTTGAACCCAACAAATCTAAAACGATTGAATTCATGAACACAAAACTTTTCCTTCAATATCACTATTCAGTTACTGCATTTAGACACCAGTTGTTTTTCTGTACATCTCACTTTAGAAAAGGGCTGCAGCAACAATGTCTGGCTTTCAACGTATTGACGACTTCAAAATACGACAGGCTGAAAGAATTGGCTCCTCAAACACCTGAGGAGAAATGAATGCTGCATTTGCAGAAAATGTTGAAAATCCAACTGCTATTGTGAGAAGGAAAAGGCGATTAAATGGCATTGTGGCCTTGCAGTGGCTAAATACGCTCAATTTGTGAATTCATCGTCCTCCTGTAGCCTTAGATATTCCGTCAGAAGATCTGAATAATTGACTTATCTGTAAAACAGGCCACAGATTAATGGATTGAAAAGTAGCTTTTAGTAGCAGCTCAGGACCTTTTGTCAAATAGTTTATGAGTCATTATAAAAAATATCAAATGTGCTCTATTACTGGGCACGGGGGTCTGACAGTGTGTGTGTGTGTGTGTGGGTGACCTCCTGCTCCACTGGTAATTCATCACACACACTGTGTTTAGACTGGAAACCGTTTCCATGTGAAATGGGCCTCTTCTGACCCGGCTCTTAAATGACACCATTTAAAAACATCACATAATGGAAACAACATGCTTATGTTGTGAGAGATAATGTCTCAAATGTGACGTATGACGTTTTTTCGGACCATCATTACAGACATTTTTCTTTTATACCCGATTGTAGTCTGAAATTTCAACAGACAAAGAGTGACTCAGCGCCGGAAACACACACTATGGATGAGTGTGAGCTTCCCAAGCCCAAGTTGGAAGCCTTTTTATTTCAAATTTTAAGCCTGAAGACATTGAAGGAGTCCCAGGGCAAAAAAAAGTGAGGCTCATGAGTGAAGGAGCAGATGAAGAGGAGGTGATTTCACCGCAGGCAAGAAAACTGGAAACAACACTCACCTTTGACCCGAGGAAGCTTTTACTCTTCTTCGGGTCGGAGAAGTTGGACGTCAGCGAGCTGTTGGGAAGTGTAGGCAGCTTCAGGTGCTGGCCGAACAGCGAGGTGGAGCCTTCCTGCATTACCATCACCTACCAGAAGAGACAGCAACAAACCAACAGGATCAGAGACTTTTACTCCGTTTTAAAGGTACAAAGTGTGTCGTCTTATCCTTTAAATCCACTCTAAATAATCGCATAATAGAAGAATACGACTCCAGTTGCTTGGAAATTCTGTATGTTGACGTGAAATTGTTTTACTAAACTCCAAAGTCCATATAGTCGAGCTACAACTTAAACTCAGAAACAGTAGAAGAAGTTGGTCCAAAGAAGAATAAGAAGACGACTGTGACAAAAACATGGCAACATTTAGGCTGGGCCATTTTTTTTGGACCGACGAGGAGACCAATTTCATGCTCCATCAGCTTAATTAACAAGATATTTCAAAGTTAACGCTTACAATATGTAGAATTTAGGCTGCTTTTTTCTGTTAATGTGTTAAAATGTATATACAGAGGCTATAAAAATAAACGTGCAATATAGAGTAGCGCTTTAGCTCAAATATCACTACTAAAAAAACAAAAAAGCAATATAAAGACGGGGAAAAAAATATTTGTAATGCCTGCAGATGCGACCTATAAACACACACACACACACACACACATCCAGGATGTCCATAAAAGTAGTTGTGTATTATTCCCACGGCAATTCACCAATTTTATCTGCAGCACAGAGCCACATGAGCGCTAAAAGATTAATAGATGTTGTGCTCCACGCGTTAACTAGCTGCAAGCTAAACTCGCAAGCCTACAGGGGGCGCTTCGACACACTTCATCTAATCAATCTAGTCCCCACTAGTGCTTGTATACAGGGACAGTGTGTTTTCAGCAAAAAAACGGCGATAAATCCCACTGCACGTCGACTCAGCATGTATTCTGAGAAGACTTGTTTTGTTTTTGCTGGAACATCATGAGTCATGACAAGACTGGAACAATGGCCAGAATACTCAAGTTAAGAAAACACAGCTGCCTCAGTGACAGTAAATGTCCCAGACACAATATGAAACCACTGGTATCATTACATGAGCAGCTGAAGACCATTTATGTTCACTTTTTTTTTTTTCTGGTCATCTTTTCACAAGGAGCCCACGACGCCAAACACATGATGGAAATCTTACTTTTGAGTCTTCTGAACTTCGTTTGTGAGGATCCCGTTGCTGTGGAAAACAGTGACACAGAGAGAGAGAGAAGTGTGTTTAATAATGAATCATCTATGATTTAATTCAATAAAATGTAAAAAAAAACAAAACACAAAGGTGACGGTAACTGCTGCCTCCATCAGTGAATTGGCAAATTGACAGCGTTTGGCAAAACATGAAAAACTTCAGTTTCCGTTTGGAAAAGGAGATGAAGCGGTGGACATCTTAGACTTAAGGTGGTGTCGATTTTATATGATAAGCCCTTTATTAAGTGGTTAAAATCAGTTTTCCTAGTGTCCCTACCATACAAATGAAACAGTAGAATTGAGTGGACCGTTTCAGACTTTTTAAGCTGCTTAAATATGATTATTTTCTGTTTTTTTTATATAACAAAGAAATCATTGAAGCTGAATAATGTTGGCATTTGAGAACATCATCATTTCCAAGTTTGAAAAACACAGATCAACCTTTCTATGGACCAAACTATTACGAATATTTTCATTATCCATTAATGGAGTGAGTTGCAGCGCTTACCCTGCTGGCCCGCCAAGCTTTCACCGCCTTATGTGGTCAGATGTACCAAAAAGGAACACCATTCATTATTATCAAATGTGATCACGGACCACTCAGTGATGACTCTCGTGCTGACAAAGGAGAGCGTGAGTTGCGACATGAGGCTAAGACAGAGGGCGCGGGGCAAAGTAAATAGAGAGCACTTAGCTGCAGCTATAAAACCTCCAGACTACAGGGGTACCTCTGGCCAAGAGCCAACGTACTGATTACAGCCGACAGTGGAGGAAGCAGCTGAAGGTAAACCGATGCCAATTTATCACAAGTGAAACGAGCGCCGAGAGCCGAGGTCAGCTGATTTACTGCGCGCGCTGCCACATTTAAAGACCATTCAGTCGGATTTTTTGTTGCATTGTGTTGGAAGACAACAACTCGGGCGGCTTGTTCTGAGGAGAGCAGATAAGACGGGTGGTTAGGTTACACCGCTAACACTGACAGAGCGACATTTGGCATATGTGGTCACTTTTTCCTTCTCTACAGCTGCTGCAACAAAGAGGGCTCCTCCTTTCATGCCTGTAAGAATCAAATGTGCCATTTTGAGAGAACGGCACAGCGAGTCCTTTCCCGACAAGTTTTTAATGAATAATCAAGTATCGGTATTATTTTAAGTTGTCATTAAATCTCACCAGAAAATACACCAGAGGAGCACTCTGCATTCAAAGCCCGATGCGTTTTATTCCGCAGAGCTCCACCGAAATTTAGAAAAACTAATAAAAAAAACATCAATGGGCCACACTGCACTGTTTTGACTTCATCCCACATACACCACGCTGCTGCCAGAAATAATTACTGGAGCACTGAATGTGGATTTTTCTGTTTTCTATTACTGGACCTTGTTTTTAAGACTGGAGAAAGAAATGTTTTTCCTCAACCCTGTATTTTTTATGAAGGGAAGATCAATGGGTTTGTGGATAATGCAGCGATTCCCACTGGGATTAATAGTTAAATATAATATTTTGATATTTTCTTGAACTCTTGCAAAAATTGTGCCAGTAAAAGCCACATTTTTTTATATATATATTTTGGAACCATTTCTAAAACTCTTTTCTCTTCTCGGGAAAAGTTTACAGACACAGGCTTATACGTCACTGCTTCTGGAGCACTGTTCTCACAGAACTATTGTTCAAGGGATGGTTCAGTTCTTCTGAAGTGAGGCCGTTTGAGGTACTGACACAGTCAGCACTGAATACTCTGTGTGAACACCCCGCCCCCCCCTCTTGACACCAGGTAACAGATTAACACCACTTAACATTTCACTAATAAAAGTCTCCTCCTTCATCTTCACCAATCTATTAAACCGTTACACAGCCTTTTATGACCAGAAATCTAAGTTTGTGTTGCTCTGTAAACTCCCTGCACCAAATTCCATTCAGAAAACTAACGATTTTACACCATGACAACACTGGAGTTGTTGATCTACTGCTGCCTCCATGAGAAGGTTCAAATAAGATGTTGTTACTTTGGCATTTGAAATCCTTTGATTGTATTTACCTGAGTTACAAAAACTTAACATAAGAGGAAACAGTAGACCAGGAGCTCATGTGTCCACACAAGCTTAAAAATGCTGTTTTTCTCTATGGACTTTGGTGTAGGGGAAATGAGTGGCTTACAAAAGCAACACAAACAAAACGTTTTCAATTGTAAAAAGCTGTTTAATGTCGAGATAAAAGGAGTGAACATGAAGTGAAGATAATAATCAGACATAGATTTAATCAGGTGAGTGGTTTTTTCCCCCTTGTTTCTGTGATAGAAGCCATGTTTTCACTGAGAGAGAGAGAGATAGAGAGAGAGAGAATCTGCCCGTTTTATGCGGGTTCTCAATTCAGTCCGACTTGGTTGAATGAACCTGAAATAACCCTTTCAAGGTATCACTTTCCAGCTATTTAAACTCAGTGACCACCGGGTTTAAACAGACAGCAGATCTATGGAACAGGTCTCGGTTAAAAAAAAAAAAGGAGTATAAATGTAAACGTAAATAAATGTAAATGAGTGTTTGTGGAAATACAGCACTGACCTCCAACCCTCGCATAACAGAGATAAAAGGCGTTTCTTTCTGCAAAACGTGTCTGCGCTGCATTAAGAAATGTCACTCAGCCACCCACCGCTCTGCACACCTACCCCTCCTGCTTTCAGCAGCTTTCTACGAAACTCCTCTGTTGGGTTGTTGAAGGTGAGCTTCTCACAGCGGAGGTGATTGACAGGCGGGTGGCCGTCCAGGTGGAGGAACAGGTCGTAGTCAAAGCGAACTTTCTTGGGTTCTTCCTGAGGAAAAGTGGTGATTCACCCAGAGAGGGAGAGAGAGAGAGAGAGAGGGAGAGAGAGCGAGAGCGAGAAGAGAAGATCAAATTCAGTTTATAAAAAGGTTTATTTCACACTTCAACCACAGTGTTCCTTCCTGGTTTCCGCCATAGAAACTTCATCTGCTTCTCCAAAATGACTCACAAACACTTGATAAATGAACACACTGGATTCAACCGGGGTCCTAACATATTTTTAAGCTACCTCTGGAAAAATACCCACTCTCAGGTGTTCATGCATTTTCAGGGAAAGCTCTGCACATTTTCAAAGGCAAGCATTGCAAGTCGGACAGCGTTAAACCTGCAGTGCAGTTTTGTGCACATGAATTCTCCTTTAATGGTGTGAAATGTACTTTGTCATCCAAAGGGAATTTGTTTTTACTGATTATTAATTGTATACTAAAAGAAACCTCATCAAATTGTGATCATTAGTTGATCTGTTTGGGTGGATTTTTGTAAATAAAAAGAAGATTTCCTGGCTTCTTTGTTGCTCAATGACAATAAACTCAGTGCATTTTGTTTTGTGGACAAAACGTATGGACAATCTTCACCCTTTTGTGACATTTAATAGACCAAACAATAAAGTGGTTAATTGCAAAACAAAAATAATCATTAGTGGCAGCCCCCATTATCAGCTGGAGAGAATAGTGATCGATGCAAATGATCAGTTTCTGCAGAGTCTGCTCCCGCTGAGAGATGAGACTCATATCTGCAGACTGCTAAGTCTACAAGAATTGTGTTAACTCTGCGTGCGCATGCTTTCAAAACACTCTAGTTTAATGATGAGACATCAGGCACACTGGGTAAAAAATCTAAGTCTAAATCCATGTTTAAATAAAGCAAATAAACACGATATAGTGCCGAGCCTTTCAACACCCAGAAGTAATAAAAAAGGAAACTCTGAAGGCTTTATATAGCCTCTCCTGATATACTGTGATATTGCCCAGGCCATAGTCAACAGTCACATCTCGCTCTCTCACATTCACTCGACAAACGTGACGTCAAAGTGACTGAAGCGCCACGGAACTGTCTCACTGTGCACGATTCAGGAAGAATGGAAATTCTGAGGAATCGATGCCGACGCGCTGCTGATTGCCTTCTCCAATCAATCAGTGAAGAACTAAGAAAACACACTTGACTGTGAGTCCATTTCATCCCCCCATACTTATACACATTTATTAATATCTACCAAAAACTATGGTTTTGGGGTCTGGCGACAGTTTAAAACCCACCATCAGGGCATCAAAGGTCCACACGTCTCGTTTAATAAATTAACTCAAAAGCTAAAATCTCACTTAAGCAGGGCAATGATTATTTTTCATAATTAATCAGTTGACTATTTTCTTGATAAACTGATTAAACTTTAGAGCTGTTTAGAGGAATGTAAAATATCAGTTAGATCACCCGATATGACTAATGTTGAAAAAAGTAGGCTGAATAAGCGGCTACCTCCTCCACAAAATCACAAATCTACAAAGGGTTCAAAATGGGAGGATGTTTTGCAATTGGAATAGTAAACAGTCTGTATTTATTTCATGATTACTGTGTGACATTTGAGCAGATCTGCGAGAAACAAAGATCGTTTTCGTCAGTGAGTAGAATATGACGTGCATACCCACAGAGGTCAGGACAATATTTAATCTAAAACTTGACACAGTTTGGCCTTGAGGAATACTGTGTCTCGCCCTCAAATTGGGATTAATTGTTCAGCCCTAATTCATATCGCGCTTCCTCTAGTCTTAATGTCGTAACTGATCGAGAACCAGGGTTTCTCTTCTCTCTCTAACATTGTAAAGGTCTTACTGTGTACAGTGCCTTGAGATAATGTGTGTTGTGATTTGGACGCTGTACAAATAAATTAAATTGCTTTTTAACCACAGTTTTTGCCATTATGAAACGGCCTTTTCATACATAGCATCTTCCACCACAAATCTCTCTTTCAAACCCAGTCACACGCTGCCAGGAGCAACGCGGGGCAAAGGGTCTTGCCCAAGGGCACGCCAGCATTTCAGTCGAGCAGAGCCCAAGAACAAACCCACAACCTTCAACTCACGCTTTTTTTATACAAGGGCTGAGGGCACGCGCGCGTCTTTGTGTGTAACAAGCAGAAATAAGTGAAGAAACACAATAACATGTACCTTGTTTTTGAAGTAAACTTCAATAGGCAAGATGAAGCCTGCGTATCCGGACTCCTCCACTTTGTACGGCGGATCCTTGCACACTGAAAAAGGGAGGGAGAGGAAGTTTGCCGTTAAAAAAAGGGGAGACTCGTTGACCTTCAGCACAAGGTGAGTGAGCGGTGTGGTGAAAAGAGGAGTCTGTGCTCATTTGGGTTAGTTGTGGAGAGCACAAAGAGGTCGCCTTTACCACATCACTGCTGTGTGGGCAGCAGCAGCGGAGGCCACGGGAGGACAAACCCATTATTAATGTAATTATCACGTTCTCAAATGGTTTTAACAGGGAAACAACACTCACTTATAATGGTGTGTGTAAACGCTAACAGTATTCTTTGCCTTAGAAAGTGTGCAAGTTATCAGTGAATGTACGATTTAAAAGAATAGCTCATGTTTTCATGCGATACAGTCGCCAACTAGGGTGAACAGTGCACATTTTCTGACTGGAAAATTAAGTTTTGTTTTGCTCCTGCACCAAACTCCATAGAGAAAATGACTATTTTACATTATGTCACACGGGAGGTTCTGTGTCTCCTGTTGTCTCTGATGATAGGATACAGTGTGTTATATTGTGATTAGGGCTTTATCTTCATAATTGATATATTCGTCTGTAATTCTCTCAATTAATCGGTCCATAAAATGTCAGAAAATGGAAATTATGATGTTCTTAAATGTCTTGTATTGTTCGCAAACCAAAAAAAAAGTTGTCGTTAAATTTAGTATTTGATGAATTATCACTTCATTGGGTAATTGTTTCAGCCCTAATTGTGATACGGCAGTTTGAAGCCCTTCAATTGGATTTACCTAGACGTGACAACACCAGGCAGCAGTAAACCAGAAACTCCTGTGCGCTAATGAGTGAAAAATGCTGATTTTCTCCATGGACCTTTGTGCACAGGAGTTTACAAAGCAACAGATGCTACAAATTGCTGTCTAGTTGCGAGATAAAGTGGCAAACGTATTCTCAGAATAGCATCCATTTAAGGTATTGTAGATTTATTTTTTTTAGGTCAGTCTTTTGTTAAGTGGCTAAACTCAGTTTTCCATTGTGTCCCCACTGGCAGATGTGTGTGTAACTGAAAGTTTGCCTGCAGGTCTTATGATGGCTTTGGGCACACTGGGTGCACACACACACACAGACAGAGACAGACACACACACACAGCGCAGTCAGCTCTTTGCAAGACGCTGAATAAATGTCAGTACCTAATACAGCCACATAACAAAAACCCCTGAATTATCCCGTTTACTTTCGAGCTCCATTCTCCTGAGAGCTCATTAAATCCTGTCTCCATTGCGTCCGCTCAGGTATCGATACAAAAAAAGGAAAAGAAAAAAACTAAACAAAAACAACAACTGGCGTAAATTAGAAACCAGAGCCTTTAAAAACGTATGAATCCAGCCAGCTGATGACAAGGTGAGGCCCACTCCCTCACGTCCTCCCCCACCTCCAACCCCATGGCCTTTCATAAAGACAAACAAGCACCAGTCGAGCTCAGGAGTTCCTCTCTGGAGGTGTGTGTGTGTGTGTTTGTCAGCTTCCATCCCTGTGGACCCTGCACACAAAAAAAGCACCAATTAGGCCCATGTATGTGTTTACTGGAAAAAAGCTCTCCGTTAGGCTTCAAGTCGCTCGTTGTTTAGATGATCCTTCAGCGGGAAAAAAAATCCCGAAATCACAGCGAAGGTTGCCGCACTCCATTATTTTCATGGCTGTACTGCATGCATGAATGACAATGTACGATGTGATAAGGCTGCGAAGTGAAAAATACTCTTTTTTTCTCTCCCATGTTTTTACTGAATCAATTGAGAGAAAAGTGGAGCGGGTAGCCTTATTTTTGTTTTGATTTTATTTTTTCATGTTTGAAGGGTTAAAAGAATGAAGCTGCAGCACCTAAGTAGGTGCTTTACTTTCACACGTTTTTAAACGCTGCACATGAACACCTAAACCTAAATGTGGTCAGTGACTAATTCATAAAACGGCACAATGAGGCTCAGAAGGAACGTCAAAACAAATAAAACAAATTTGTTAGACAAACACTCTTTAAGTAGACATTTAATAAGGTAGATTCAGTATTATAAAGGCCTCCAATATAATGAAATTGGATTTTGTTTGTAAATATCACAGCTATTTTTAGATACTGCAGTATTATCGTCCAGCCCAAGTACACTGTAGAGGTAAACTTAAGTGTTAAACTGAAATAAAGTGCCATAAAGGATCCGCATTGCACAGCACAGCTATAGTAGTGCTACTGCTTAATACAAATGAGTAAATAAAGCAGAGGTGGGGGGGGCGTTGTTGTTGTCTTAATCTAATGAAGCAGCAGCCTGTGATGAATCAAGTCGTTTTTTGGCAAGAACAACGTCCCAGTGGCAAAGAGAACAGTGCAGTAAAAGGTGGATTTGTAGAAAATCAATATAAACATGGACGGAGCCGTTTCTTCTACCACCATTACACTGTTCAATTAATTTTAACATTTTTAACGAGTGCGTTTAAGACAAAGACAAAAAAACATATTTTAGTGCCATGTACTTGACAGGTACCCAAAGATCTTATAAGGTCAAATAAGAAATGCAGAGGGTGGAAAACCACAGAGTAAAATGTCACGGCTGCCAGCTTGGCTCCGGTGATGAAGGAGACCATGGAAACATCTTGAGTTATCCTCAGACTTTGGCATCAGTCGAGTCATTACTGTGCTTTCCTGTTTCACTTTAAAGCCCCGCCCTCCCCCCCCTCCCATAGAGCAGCAGTGATTGATGGCTCAGCTGACTACTCCGAGGTCGACATCACCACTGGGGCCGAGCCATCCAAAACCCAATACCGCTGAACAAATATTATGGGTTAGAGTTAATTGTGCGAGCGGGTCAGGTTCAATTACAGCCGACTCAAAGAGCCCATTCACCAACACCACCTTTATATAAACCTGAGGTGGAGCAGGAGATGAGCTGAACCCAAGCCTCGGCATGGAAGGGAAAATTCACACTATAAACTCTGCGCATGTGTTGCGACGTTTTGCTTATTGGCAGGGATACACGGGCAGACATGATGTCATGCTGAGATATTTTCACTGCAGCTTAAGCCTGAACAATAGAGCGCTGCAAGAATGAGTCCTTAAACCAGGGGTGTCCAAACTTCTTCCCCCCCCACCAAGAGAGGCCAGATTTGACAATGGAAAAATACCTCAGGGCCAACTCGCCTTCCTGTACCTCTTGAGACCACAATTTGTAAGATTGTCATAATTCTTTGGAATATATGCAAACACACATCCTACAACCCCCACCATTGCTGCTCCCATTAATACTTCACAAATGCCACAGTTTTCATAATTTCAGTTATCATTTTCACAATTGTTACATCATTAACAATGCTGCTAGCATTAGAACGAAATAAACACTGCCTGAACAGGTGCTGTCGCTGCTACAAATGCCTTTACCAAAGTAATTTGTAACATAACTTGGTAGGAAACCTTACACAGGGTTCCCACACCTTGCTTGACATCAAATTCAAGGACTTTCTAGGACCAAAATTCAAAGACTAAAATGTGCTGACACAGCTTAAGATGGGAGGGCAACTTGTAAGAGCCGCTTCTCCCCATGGCGTCCACTTTTATTGATTTGCAGCATGAGCTGCATCAGGACAAGTGATTGTCCTTGGGATCTCGGTCAAAGTCAGTCTTTGTAATTTTCTTTGGCGAGACAAGAGATCTTGGAATTTTCACTACTCGCTCAACGTCCTGCTCTGTAATGTCACATCAATGTGTCCACAACACTGCTTGTAATTACTACTTGACGTTTGTTCTTCGAAACAGTAGGTGGCGTCGTAACAAACAAGGGAGACGTTTAGCTAAATATCAACAAAACTTATTTCTTAAAGTTTTAAAAAAGTTAAAGTTAGTTTTTATTAATTCCCTTAGGGAAAGTATTCCTCTGCATTTTGACCCATCCTAGAATTAGGAGCAGTGGGCTGCCACACTGAGTGGCGCCCGGGGAGCATTGGGGGTTGGGTACCTTGCTCAGGGGTACCCCAGCCGTTTTTGGCCGGGTGGGGATTTGAACCGGCGACCCTCCGGTTACAAGTCAAGTTCCCTTTCCCCTTGGCCACAGGCTTCTTGCACAAAATTCAAGCATTTTCAATGACCCATGTCTATTTATTTCAAAAACTTTCATTTGGGTACCTGAAAGAACTTCTCCTAGAGCTTTACCTCGATCGACTTCAAATTTCGTCAAATTTATCGGCAGCTTTGTCTCACCAAAAACCACAAAGTCACTGTCACATGACCTGGTAGGAAACCTTACAAGCTCCCCTTGCTGGATCCTTAAAAGGGAACTACTTCAAATGATCTATAATACTGCAGCATGAATTCCCAACAGTCAGTTAACCTCCAACGTTCCAAATAATCCATTCTGTGCATTATTGTCTGGTAAAAAAAACAAGTTGAGTGGTGAATACAGTATTGATACTGGGTAAAAAATATACTGTGAAGACGAGGCTGGAATGTGTGTTGGAACAGAAAAGTTAGGTCAGGTAACAGTTAAGATGAGAGAACAATAGTCAAGTCTCACGCAGACACTGGATAAAGGGAGTAATCTTGAAAAGAAAGTCAGGGAAGCATCTTGGCAGCGGTTCAGGAGTTCAGGTTGAAAAGGATACCAGTATCTGAAGGAGCGTCTGAGAGGCAGAGATGCACAATGCAAC
This sequence comes from Solea senegalensis, assembly GCF_019176455.1. NCBI lineage: Eukaryota > Metazoa > Chordata > Actinopteri > Pleuronectiformes > Soleidae > Solea > Solea senegalensis. The sequence goes on from NC_058023.1 coordinate 6,026,857, forward strand.
CACTGACCTGTAACTGAACATGTGCCAGTGGCCAGCGAAGCTTTCAAAGAGTGACATGACCGCGTTGTTTATTAACGTGGCCTTGGTTTAAACCGAGATGCCAATCACAGAACAATGCGAGTCACTACTTATTTGCCCTTTCTCCACAGACTGGTTTGTAATGAGGCCAGAGCCAACAGCAGGTCGGGCCACAAAACAAAAGACAAGACAGGAGCGTAAAAATATGAGATCCAACACGAGCTCCTGCAGTTCACTGATTTACTGTTAATGCCACGGCTCCTTCATTCCTAAGGCCGCTATTCATCTCAAACATCTACCTGGAAATAAATGCCAGGGGCGGCAAGAATCCACATATACTATGAAAACCACAGACAAGTTTCGATTTCAGCTGTAAAGTGCTTCACTCAGTATACGTAACTTTTATTAACAGCCAGATTTAATGGACTTTTAGTCACTTTGCTCTACATTGGGCAAAGGAACATTCCACCCTCACTGTTAACACCACTGCCTAGAGGAAGCTTTAACGCTGCATTGATGGATATGTTTATATTAACAAGGGATCTAAAAGATCATATGTAAAATGAAAAGCCAAAAGAATGCTAATGTTGCACTTTGTCTGCTGGAATTATAGGAGCAACTGTTTGCCAACACATTCCACACAGAATCTTTATTACACAATCAGCCAGACATGCAAAAACCTGAGTATTAGGAATTGATCCGTCGATTGGCAGAAAAAGAAACAGATTCATTATGTAACGCTGCAGTTTTCTCCAGAGTGTACCTTCACTGCATCTCTGTGCACTTAATGGGGAATTTAACAGTCAATTCTGAGCACCTCTCCAGATTTTGTGTGGGGCTGCAACCATTAATCAAACATTAATGTACTTGTAAATTAATTATTGGACAACCGACTGTGATTTCTCTTTAATGAATAGTAATATGTTCTGGTTTATTGGCTCCACTCTGGAAGGAAACCGAATACAAAAACCGGCCATTTTGGAAATGTTTCAACATGTAATGAAAAACAAAATCACAACCAGATTAACCAGTAACGCAAATAATTATTTGTGGCGGACCCTAACATTGATATACAGTGGGTATTTACAAATGTTCTGTTGAATTATGCTCTAATTTTGTTAATCGGTGAGAGCCAAAGTCAAGGGTGAGCTCTCACAGCGTTCAGTCAATACGTGAACACTTGCTTTTAGTCGACTACTACAGTATTGCCCTTTGTATGCATTAATTATGAGCACTGCTGCTGAAATTTCACATGGCTCATTAATATTGATGAGGAAGACAACTTGCACAGCTGACTAGTGCGATGCTGGTATCAAGAGGAGGAGGATGCAAACACACAACCTCAAACAAACAAACACACACACACACATACAGTGGCAGAACGTGCACAACACGTGCAGCCGCTGACCAAACCGCTCTGAGACAACAGAACACAGCAGACCGGCGGTCACAGAGACCAGAACCAAAGTTTCTCACAGTCCATGAGAGACAAACGGTTATTGGTTAATCCCGCGAGGCTACACATTAACACCGCTGTGAAACCTACGGTGTCCCTGCTCTAATACTGCACATTTCACATTAATTACCGAGGGTGGGTGTGGGTACTTAAACCGATAGGAACCTGCGCTGCCAAAAATTAATGACGTCTGCTGGGAATACTATTGGAGCGCTTTGCAATCATTAACACCTGTGTCAGGACGGCAGCCTGCGAGGACCGGGATGTGATTAAAAGTGTCTTGATTTGTTTGGTGGAGACCAAATCTGCACCAGAGTTAGTTTTTAAGGATTTAAATATTAAAATTGTAGACCAAGACCCCAAATACGGAGAGGTTTCTAGCCCACATGCTCTACTTATGCCAACACAACAACCAACTTTGCTTTATTATGCTAAATTTTTTCTCTATTAAGTTACAATTCCTTATGTAATTAATAAGGTTTTAATGTGAGAATGTTTTTAACACTTGTGCCAATACACGCAGCCAATGTAATGCAAACTTAACTACCTAAAATGAAAGCTTGGAACTGTCAAATTTGTCCCACCCTTTCATGATTTAGGCAGTCACTCCTCTATCATTAAGCCACAAGGCAAAAAATGCATTATTAAGAGATATGTAAAATATTTCAGTAAACTATCACGTGTGACAAAAAAAAGAGGAAACATCTGAGCTTTACATTGTTCTTCCAAGAATGTGAGTAAATATGGGTCTGAAATTACAAACTCCCAGTTCTATATTAGCTGAGATGGGGAACTGAACATGCCCACAGACTTATGCCAGGTCTAGTTTGATGTCCAAAACAAGGCACAAGATGCAGTACGAAAATATGACTGAATTTAGAGGAAAAATGTATTCATTTACCAGGCACTGACTGTCTTTGATGTGGATATTTTTACCGAGTTCGCCTGTCACATACAGAATGACAAGCCCAGCAGGGGACTGTGTCTCAGACGTGTTCATAACAGCAGGAGAATGTCCGACACATTCAGGTGAGGGGTGGAACCTGGGTTGGCAGAACAATCGCCCACTCACTCACAGTGAATTATCAGAAGCTGTGTTATTATTTAGAGATTTCACAAGTTCCTGAAAATGTCCTGCCTTTAGCGGCTCAAGTCAAGTTTCTTTGCAAAGTCTGTGCCGAATGTACAGCGGTAAACCAGATACAGTTCAGCCAAGGGCCAGTGGATTGAAAACAGTAGCACACACTCTGCCCCACTGTAAGAGGAAAGCACTATTGTGCGTGTGTGTTGTACTCCAAAAAACAAAAATCAGTGGCAGCAATGAGCTGTAGCTTTCCAGGAGCAAGTCACAACTCTATACACTATGATTATATGCAATGTAATAAAATGTGGAATAGTCATGATACGAGCCTCTGTGATAATGTCAGGTGGTGATTAGCAGCTCAGTGGGGATGAAGCGTCTGGTTGAGTGAACGCAGTCCCTTCGAAACAACCTCACACTTCAGTTTTCTCCACCGTCCTGCAGGAACTTCCCTGACCCCAATGACCCCACACTAATCAACGAACAACAAAGGCCCTCCAACACAAGCAGGGGCCAAGATTCATCTTCTGAGATTAAAGGCCAGGACGCAAGAAACATCAGAGTTTGCGTTGTAGGCCAGAGGAGGACCAACAGGTGGCCGGCCTGGGGCAGTTCAGGGTTGAGCAAGGGTCAAGAGAGAGAGACATGCACTCCTCACATCTCATCATGTAAAGCAGCTTTGATTTGGTTGAGCAGGGGGATTCTTCTCCTTCAGTCCCACCAGAGCCCAACAACAGAAAGAAACAAGATGATACATACAAGACCACAAGGGGTTGGTGTTGTTTCAGAACATTCCGACAGACATTTGGGATAACAGTATTCATGATAATTAAAAAAACAAACAAACGGTACAATGTTACCCTGAACACATCACTTAGATCATCTTTCCAGATTCTTTGGCATCCACCAAATCTGTACCATAATATAATAAGTTTGCCACAGAAAGACTTCCAATAGGAAAGTGGTGTTAGTGTCACTTTGTAAACTGCTCAGTCCACCACACCACAGTCCACTGAGAAAAAAACACATTGATTTTAGCTCAGAGTGGTTGAGCCATAGGTCACTAGGTTACTAATGGCCCATTTCCACTACACAGTTCCAGCACGGCTGAACAGCTTGACATGGAACTTTTTTTTTTTTGCTTTTCCAGAAGGGATAATACCTGGTACTGGTTTTTAGTACCTGCTCTGACGAGGTTCCAAGTGAGCTGGGTTACAGCTGATACTATACGTGACGTTAAGAGGGTCGGCACTGTAAGAGTCATGAGTGCGACATCCGACACAGGAATCAAACTGAACAAACTGTAGATCAGTTAAAAAAAAAAAAAAAATCCTGAAGGCATGTGTTAATCTCCAACATTCAACAAGGAAATGTATCGACGGCGCTGCCCAAAGTGGCGATCGCGAGCCGCATCACAACCCCTTCCGCCGCATCTCAATTCAGTGACTATGTCAGATGGAGTACTGAACGATTCTGTGAACAAATCTTTTCTGAATCTAATGATTCAATACACTGAAAACCAACGTGTGTGTGTGTCGCGTACAAAACAAAGTCACGGCAGTTTCATGCAGCCGTGCTACGATGACTCATGACCCACGTTGAAGAGGTGCTATAGTCATGAAAAACCATACCAAACCGTGTAGAGTCGAGCTGTACCATGCCGTGCCGAGGCATGCTGGAACTGTATCGTGGAAAAGTGTTTTGTGAATTCAGACAAGCTTATCTCTCGTTTGAGCTAGTTTCGGCCATTTGTTTGTTGTTGTCATGACAACACATTGTGGACACCACAGCGGCTAAGCCGTTTATATATCAGAATGCAGGCCGAATGAACACCGTATGCATATCCTGGACTACAACCACAGGTGTATGAAGCCACACCCACCTCATGGGACCAAACACAGATGGCGTGGAAAACCATGAAATCATGGTGGTAAACAGCACCACAGTGGCATGAGATGATGCTACCAGCCTTCGCAACCTTCCTGAGGAACTGGCATTCTGTTTTTTTTTGTTTTCTTTTTTACAATAAAGTTAAATGTATATGATTTAGTCATAGTCTGCTGATAATCACTGAGAAGTCCTTAACATGCAGTGGCTTGTTGCATTCAAGAACTGGAGCAAGCAAATATGAAACCCATCAAACAGTCAGAGTAGACTTGAGACAAACTGGCATTGGCATCATAAAACATCTTGCCATTCCTTTTCACGTGTTGTCAGATTAGAGCAGAGTAGCACTATGTCGAGGGAAACAAAGAGGGAAAAGGTTTTAATGAGGATGATGCTTAACCCGTAGTGCTTATGCGGCGCAGATCTGTGCCACAGACGCACCCTTGGTAAATTGCTGTGGGAATAATACATAACTCCTTATATGGACATCCTGGGTTTATAGGTCATTTCCATATTTGTGTTTCTTATAATTTCATCAGATTGCCAAGGCTGTACTGGGAAAAAAAAAGGATAGCAGCCTCTGTGTTCTAAGGGTTAAATACAACAGTAAAACTGTTTTTCTTGGGTGTTTTTCTTTCTTGTGTGTGAAACACAGTTCCTTCACAGTTATTCGTGAATGAGCGTGCAGGTTTGTTTTGATAATTTGTCGTCTATGGCGTGGAACCTTAAGTACTTGATGTACGTGATGATTGTTTGCTCAGCAGGCTTCACTGAATCATCCATTTTGAGATTATCCACGAGATAATCACTTCAGACAGTCTGATTCTAGGCTGCGACTAGTGAACTCAAACCGTTTTTCTAAGGTTTGAGTTTGAACCTTTCTGCACATTGGCTTCTTATTAGCGGCTACATTGACATAAAAAGCATCTGTGATGAGCTAATGCCCCACTCTATTGAGTACACGCCAAAGTAAAAGTACCATCAAACATATCAAATTGTGACTTTTCCCACAGTGAAAATAGTAGAGCAAAAACTTTGATGCTTGCCTTTTTGTCCTACGTTCCTCGAGGCAGTCCATCTCCTTTCCCCACCTCCAAATTACTCTTATTGTCAGCTAACCACTAAACTGTGTGTGGGCATAGGTGGCTAGAAACTGGATCCACCTGGACCAGCCTTTGGTTGGGACTAGTTTGTTCCTCCTCCACATGTGCTGCCTCGGAGCCAACAGCTGGGGCTCAGACCTCACATGCACAGGCATGCTAGCGAGGGAAGCGTATCACCGTACAGCTGCGCTAAATCTGCCACACTGTTGATTTAACTAACTACACTTGGAATCTTCACAGGGGCCGATGAAAGGGTTATGTCACAAATCTGATTTTTTTTTTATTAATAATAATAAAAAAAGACTGTGTTTTCAGGCAATGTTCACTTGGATCGTGAGACTTCCTGCATGCAGAGCTGATGTTTTGGTGATGTTAGAGTGTGCAGCAAGAGGAATTCTTCACAATATGACCAATTAAAAAAAAGGCTGGATATTGGATTACACACACACATACACACACAGTCAATTTCCAATTTGATTTGATGTTGCTTTAGTTATGGTTATTTCAGTAACAAGACCAATTTTGCGTGGATATCAAAGAGACTAAAAGCTTTGAACCAATTCTTCTTTCCGTCTTTAAAGCTTAGAAATGAAATGGTGCCTTCAGTGGACGAACCTCTTCTGGTTCAGCCATGGTTTATGTCCACTATTCTCTAGGCGTGGGAATCACAGGGTATCTCACGATACAATACGCGATACCAATATCAAGACACAAAGATTCTGTGATAATCAATATATTGCAAGACAATCACGTCGCAATATCCGTCTAACTGAAGAAAACAATAAGTGAAAGTCTATGTATTAAACGTGGACAGAGCATCTTTTAACGTAGCTTTCTCCGACATTGACCCGTTGTAAACTCCCTCTTCTTCGGCCAGGGCGAGTAAAACTTTAGAGCGCCTGAATTTGGTAATTAAAATGTCAAGGAGGACGATATGACATCAAATTGGTGGATTATAGTGCGAAAATAGATGTTTAAAGTTGGTTACTCTGCTGAATTAATCACTGAAATAAAAGTATATGAATCAAATTCCACCTCCAGCCACTGAAAGGTGAGGATATACTCATTATCTTTTATTACCAGCTGAACTTGTGGGTTTTGGATCGTCTTCGCCGACCATTTTATAGGCATATTTGTGCAAGGTTGTTCACAAAAAAAAAACGTGGAATTAGTTTGAATTTGATTGACTGATTCATTCTTCAACAAAAGAAGATCCAACCACCTCATTTCATATTGGCACAGCACCAGTACAATAATCTGTGACATTTCCATTTTGAAATGTCAGTTGTGACACTCGTGGTCTGATACAGCAGGTGTGAGGCAGATAAAAGCTTTTTACATCTGAGTACCTGTCTTTTCTGGGGAACATTTCTCTGAAATGGGAAATTATCACACTGGGTGAAAACAATTTGTCTCGCACATGAATAAACTATGACAACCTGAGTTACGGCGGTCGGTGTCGAACATTTTCCGTTTCCTCCCTTCAGCAAATGCCGCTGTGGCTGAATAAAGAAACACCGAGATGCAAAACGGGGAAATTTAAATGAGGGGGGAAATCACAGTTTTTACTTGGATTTTTCAATAACATGGACAATAATATTTCTCCTTTGTGTCGAATTTGGGCCTTGAGCCGCATGGTGTCATTCACTAATTCACAAACGGCTTCATTCCAGCTCCCCCCTCAGCCCACAAGTGATAAAGCCGTGGCCATGCTGGATGTGAGAGCAGTGCATCGGCATCTTAAAACATCTCGCTAATGTTTGTGCATGTGTTGATCAGATTGGAGCAGCCACACTGTACGTATGAGCTGCTCTTCGACAATTTTCTCTGCTTGAATTACCCAGATCAACTAGAAATTGGTCATTTATCACAGTTTCAGTGTCTTCATCTGTCAACTATATCTTTGTTTTTGTTTCTTGACTAGATTCATTCAAACAAAGCTTTTATTTTGAAATATTTGCAGGACCGACAGACGCACAGCTTCATATCGAGTTTTGGTATTTAGTTGAGTACATAAACATAAAAACTTAAATTATTCATGACCATTTTCAAAGGGAAAGGCTAAGTAAAACGTGCGCAGGCATCTGCTGTCGCTCAGGTGTAAGCAGATTTTGCTGCAAACACAGCAGACATACCAAGTCCGTCTGTCTCTGTCTTTATGATACAATTCACCATGAGTGCAGTTTGTGGGAGAATTCATGAAACTCGAGTTTACTGTTACGTTTTAAAGTTAAAAGGGCATTCGGGTGACGCTAATGCAGGAAGATCAGAGCAGTCGTGACGAGTAGCTGATGCTAAGAGTGAAGCCGTTTGAAGTTTGGCAGGAGCTTATGCTGCACTCAAGTCATATCAGAGTTATTGTGATGATGGGTCTCAGACTTTTATAGACTTTTCAGTGTTTTTTCCCCCCTTTCTGTGATGGAACATGCTTGTCAAACATTGCAGATAAGTTAACTAGCATTTCCTGTGTCCCCATGAGCAAAAAAAAACATTTCTCTATGGACTTTGGTGCAGGAGAGTGAAGATATCAATGGTTCTTGGGGCAAGGGGCATGCATAAAACAGACAGCGTTAATTATGCGTCGGTAACTTTTTCAACCATTCTTCAAGGATCACTTCAAAATTTCACCCATATTATTATTTTTTCCAGACGGTGTTACTTAAGGTAAACAGTTTAATCTTTGAGCTCCATTTAAACAGAGCCCGTTGCTCCTCCTGACTGAAATCTTCCAGCTACGGTGTCAATAAAAAGACAAATGTTTTATGGCAGGACCAAGTGAGAAAGGAGAGCAAGGGCTGCCAGCAGACAGCCCATATAAAGCAGGCTTCAATAAACCACTTCCTCCATCGTCCTTTCATTGACTGAACAGAGGGAAAACCGGCATTTACAGCTCAGTTCCTGTTATTTGGTGGTGGCTGCCCCGGTTATCTGTGCCTCCTCCTCCTCCTCCTTCTTCCCCATCCTTTCATGCCAACAGCAGCAACAGCAGCAGCAGCTTTCATGGCTTTTGCTTTCTTTGTGTTCCACCAAGACAAGTAGGTATGATGACGGAGGAATCGTAAAACAATTACTGGCAAATTCCGACAGCTCTTTGATTTTGGCCAGACCCTGGAATAAAGGGGGTGGCATCTTGGGGACCTTTAAACAGCGAGTCAGGTATTTCCAGTTTCAAATGCGACACAAACAGCCTCACATTTGGTCCCCGACAGCAGAAAATGCTCCAACATACTTAAGCCGCAGCTGCCGGATCACAGATTCCTGCAGACATTCTTAGGGACGGTGCAAAAGGAAAACAAGACGAGGTGAATCCGCTAAAGTTTTCTCCACATGGAGACAAGTGTTTTGGGAGCCAGAGTGAGAAAATACTCAAAATACTTGATGTCATGATCCTACCTCTCTTGAATTCAACATCACTTATCTTTTTGTAACTGTACACATTAGAATGTATACTTACTTGCTAGCAGGGACGCACGATATTGGACTTTCTGCCGATATCCGATAAGCCGATATAATGCTTGGGCCAATAACACACATATGTATATTTATATATTTATATATACACACACATACACACACATATACATACATACATACATACATATATATGTATATATACACATATATAAATATACATACACATATACATACACATATATACATATACATACATATATACATACACACATATATACACACACACATATATATATATACACACACACATATATATATACACACATACATGCATACATATATATACACATACATACACACACATATACACACATATATATATATATATATATATATATATATATACATATATAAATAAATAAAAAGTACACCTATTCAATGACCAATTTCTAGTTGATCTATGAAAAATCTATTCATATATTCATATGATCTATTAAAGCCAATATCTGGCGATACCGATGTCTTGCCCAATTATATTGTGCATCCCTACTTGCTACAGCACCACATACAGGCCTGGCATATGTAGTACAGTGTTTTGTGTGGAGGAAAAAAAAAAATTGTTTGCAGAAAACTTTTTCAAAACGACAAAGAAAATATTTAAGTGTTGTTACGTTTCCATGTGGATCAGCACCGACACATATTCAGCACTTCATGCAACAACTTAATCCATACTTTTGAACAGTCTGATGCGCCTCTAGGCTGTGAATAGGTGTATTTTAATCCGGAACAGGTTACCCAATTAGCTGACTCATCATTTCAACCACTTGCTGAATATTTACATAGCCCTAGGGTAAAGTGTGATGATGATGTTGCTTTTGAAAGTTTCATTCAAAACGTGCAGATCAGAAGAGAAACTGCCCGTGCAGTACACTCACTCACTCACTCGCTCGCTCGCTCGCTCACAGGAAAGTCATCTTTCATACCCTGCGAGGATATTGATAGAGTGCAATCATCACAGCTCAGGGAGATCACACAAGCAAATCCGCAGCAAAGAGGAAAAAAGAAAGTGCCGCAGCTTCTGAGACATATTTCACCCCGAGGATCTGTATCTTATGCATAGGTCACTGCAGTGACTTGACTTATGTGGTATGTGCACACAAGCCGCAAATTAAGCTGGCGCGGTGGATGAGGGGAGTTAAAAGGTTTCATGCGAGCGTTCCAGAGAGCCCAGGAGATGGCCAGAGGCGAACATGTTGGCCCAATCATTAAGGCATCAATCTGAGGGTGTGTGTGTGTGTGTGTGTGTGTGTAATGTGTACACGGCAAGGGGCTTATACCGTCGCCAATCTGGCTCACAGAACAGACGGCTCTTTCTTTAAGGAAAGGAGATACTCTTCACGCTCAACTATTGTTGCCTGCTTTGACTTTAAGACCTTTTGAAAAAAAAAAAAAAGCCAAAACAGGAGGTAAAAATTTAGCTCCGAGTGAAACCGCTGAGGAAAGCTTCTTGAGTCACAGGAGCAGCGGTGAATCCATTACATCCACGTTTGACAAGTCTCACACGCAGAGAATATTTGTCTTACAGCGAGTTATTTTTTCCTCTTTTTCTGACATTCAAGAGAAAACTCTTTTAGGATGAATGAATTTTCTTCTTTTTTTTTTAAGTGTGGTTGTATGCGGTACTGAATCAGTTTCATGCCATTACTGAAACCATCAGAAGTAAATGCTGTTTTTGGCCACTAGGGCTCACCTGATAAAATCTAAGCCAGGGGTTGCCAACCTTTTTGAGGTTGAGAGCTACTTGGAGGGTAGAGAATAATATGGAGGGCTACCATATTAACAGTTTGTGCAAGTTACCATTTAAGTGACGAATATTATCCATTTAATTGCCTACACATCAATTCCAGACGATTATCACAGTTTTTCATATACTGTAGATATCATTGATATTTTACTGAGTGATCGGACAACCAGGAGCTCACGGGCACCATGTTGGTGACCACTGGTCTAAGCCATCCTTAAGTCAACTATATCATAGTATGATTGGCATTTTGCCTCACTATCGGACAATCTTTTCTGACTAAAAGTGAAGTTTGTAAAAGTGATACTTTCTAACACCAAAGTTCTTTAAAAAAAAATTGACAGTTTTACAGGGGACACTGGAGTTGCTAGTCTACTGCTGCCATGTTTCATCATTTGAGTCACTTTGTTGAATCAAAAGAAAGGATTTCAAAACACCAGAATCACAAAATGACACCTCTGAACTTCCTGTGTGCCGTGATGCAAATTCGCTGATTTTCTCAATGGACTTTGATATGGGAGAGTGAGCAGTTGTGGCCAAAATCAGGTTTTTCAACTGAAATTACCGCAGTTCTCCAGGGATTATCTACTGCATAGTGCACATGTGATCATAAACTACAGCTGAACAGGATTTAGCCACCGCATGCACTCAAGACATCCGAGGAATTACCCGCTGCCCTGTATGCAGAAGCCATATGGAAGTGCACATCGCCTTGAATCAATTGTGAATTATCCCCGACTCCAGCAGTAGCAACAGCAATTTTTTATTTTTTTTTGTTTTAAACAAGAACCTGGAGTGTACCAACTCTGTATGAACATCCCTCTCGAGTAATCTGATCACGAGCAAACCCGCTCAAAGAAACCACATTCAGAGGAGGTTTGGAGACACATATGACCACACATTATTTTACACCAACAGCAATTACTATTGATGCCAATACTTGGCAAAACGTCCAAGTATCTGGGTTTTTGTGTAGACAACCAAGACGGCAGCATTACAGCGTCACATACAGGTCTGGCACGGGCACAATTATAATGACAAAACTGAAGCGACATTTCACATTTTTTGGGGGGTTTGGCATCAATTTTGAATCTTTGAAGATAAGAATTTTTAGGAACAAAAAAGAGCAAGACTGACATGAGCATATAGGAAAAGCGCTGTTTCCGTATAGATAAGGCCGAAGACGCTACCACACTAATAGAAAACACTGTGGTCTTACACCCTCAGGTCTCATTTATCCCTCTCCCTGCACTGCACAGACCACAAATCTCAAAAAGAAAACCTCCTTTCACCAAGCTGCCCCATTACACGCTCTTACATCTTTCCATAAAAATGACAATCCTGTGAAATATCACAAACACCTTTGAAGGGAAGCCATCTCTGGAGTGGATTAAATGGCAGCCGAGGCTCCAAATGAGGTGCTTAAGCAGCATGAGCCGCTGCCGCCTATTGGCAAAAAAAATAGCACCCCCACCCACCCACCCCCTTCACTGGTTGCAAAGAGCTCCTTTACCTCCATTTGTTCAAACGACGCTGCCATTTGGCTGTCGCCATGGTGATGCCTCAACACTGGCCCGTTAACCGCGTGGCAATAATGAAGCACGGTGGCAGCTTTACTGACTGGTTCGCCATTAATCTTAATGTGCGTCTGGCAGCTTCTCTCGGCTGCACGACAAATCACAGGGAGCGCGAGAGGAAGTTACACTCCCTGATCGCTTTCTCATTCTGACAAACAAAATTCATAAGACGGTTTTTTTAAACGGAGAAGGAACCGTGTGAACGAGGAGGGAACAGCCGATGAGGGGGGAAAAGTGGCTTGAAATCCTCACCCGTCGTCGGCGTCGTTCATTCGACACTCACCTAAACTAGAAGTGGCGTCTTAAATTAAACCTGCACACGATTTGAGCAGCAGAGAATGATTTAGTTGTGTGGTTTTTTTTTGTTTTTTTTTTTAAAAAAAAGCAAGTTTGAAATACGATCACGGCTCCCTGCTTTCACTTTGAAATCCTGACAGGCCATCGTGGATCCTCGGCCCAACATGACTAACGCTTTCCTGCTGCAGAATCATGACGCAAGGTTCACTCACACACACACACACACACACACACACCCACACCTCCATTCATCCAACACAGCCGTCACTAATGGATGGCGAGACCCAGGTGGAGGTGCTTCACACCACAAATGTGTCCAGTCACATTTTTTTTTTGTTCCTCCTAACTCTCGTGACACTTTGAACTAAATAATAATAATAATAATGATAATAATTTTAAAAAAAAAGATTAATTCCAGCATGTGTAAAAATCTGGCTTCACAGACCAGGAGGAACAGCGAGATGTCAAAATGATGTTCCAGTCCATTTAGTTCAAGATGGTTCCCTTTCCTCCTCGCACTAAATATCGGGTTTCCAAGGCGACACAGCGTGGAGCCAATCACAGCTACTTTCCCAAAGCTCCACAAATATTCCCGCTGTCCATAAAAGTTAGGGAGGAAAACAAAGAGGCAGACATTATTTATCGACGGGGGGGGGACTCTTTCTGACAGGCTGACTTTATGCTCTCGCTGCGTTTAAATGCCTCCCGTTTAAAGTGGATGGCGGAACTCCACGCGAGACACACAGGTGAGTGAAAAGTGTCTCCAATCAGAGCAGAGAGACTGACAGGAAAGGAGACAGTGTATAGCTACAGTTGCTTTTACTATACATTTGGGTAAAGCAATGACAAATGAACTAAATCAAATTGTAATAAAAAGGTTTAATTTTTCATTTTCTTGGTCGAGATTATTCAATTTCAGGTCTTACTGCTTCTGTGATTTATGAATTTGTGTGAACCCCAATGAATGAAAATGACTTTTCAGACTTTGCTGATGCTAAAATTGAAATAACTGATCAGACACACTGGCTGCATCGAGGTTTCTGTTGCTTCAATTTGAATTAGTTTTAAAAGTGTCTGTGACTGTGCCAAAAATGACCAAAAGCTTCAGAGAGATACATGTTTGAGATGTAAATGAATTCTAAATTCATCATTTTTGTGGAGTAGATGCAGTCCAGAGCTGCTAAAACAAGTGTTTATCGTGTTTCTAGTGAACATGGTGACGTCTCATTATCAGTCCAGCAAAACTTGTGTAAGGATAATGTGACAGAATTGGAAACATTGCATTTTTCTGTCTTGAATCTGACCGAACCCAAGGGAAAACAAATCAAACACAAGACCATGTGGCCATGAGGAAGGAGGAACCTCAGCGGAACTAACATTAGCTGAGGTTGCACTGACTGAAATGGAACCAACTGCTTCAAGACTTTTTGGTCCAGTGTGTAAAATGGTACGGTTACTACAGCTGCAACTATCAAGCATTTACTTGATTTTTTTTTAGCTTTTTTGGTCCAAATATTGAAAATATTGAAATCTGTCGATCTGTGTTTCCCAAACCTCGGAATGACGAGGTTCTCAGAAGTCGAACGATCAGAAAACCTTCACTTTTAAGCAGCTAAAAACTCAGAGAACTTGTTTTGATTACTAACGACAAAAACAACTCAAATATAACTCAATACTGATATTTACAAGCAGAATTACTCACAAAAACATCTCTCTATCTCACGGGATAAACATGTGCTTTTGTTTTGTTATTGCATGAGGCAAAATCAGAGGAATCATTAATGACCTGTAACTAACTGCTGTTACTGCAGCTGTAAACCACATGTGCATGTGTGTGTGTGTGCGTGCCAGTACAGTATGGAGACCACGCCACACAGCTAAGTTCGCCACGAAAAGCAATTACCGCGCTAACCTTGACTCTTGTGTCCCAATGCTTGAATTTCCGGGGTCACTGGCTGGTACGGGAGCTGAGTGAGCTCCTGAGATGAGGAGCAAATATCCGCTGCTCCTTTACAAGCGACACCCTCTGAGCAAGCAGCTCTTACACACAACATATCAGCGTAAAAAGGACGATAGAATAGCAATAAAATAGTGGACAGCCAATAAATGAGCTGATACTCTTCTACCCCTTTCTGAAAGGTAGAAACCAAAACACAGGACCTCTGAAGGACCCTGAACTACTGACACGTGTTTGTTTTTTCTAGGATAATTGCACTAAACTCTTATTATTATTATTATTATTATTATTATTATTATTATTATTAATCATCATCAGGAGAAAATCACATCATATAGACACAAATATATGCACTGACACATAATTTATGCTAAGCTTGCTACCAGCCGTTAGCAACCGTGTCTGTACGAGAGCGGCAATCTGCCTCTCCACAAGACGGGCAGATGCATATCTGTTCATACCAATACGTTAAAAAATGTCCTATCAATATCATCGATTATTTAGACGGCATCTACAAACATATCTCTATCAGTTTCACGTCCAAAAGCAACAACAGTATTTCAACAACCACAGCTCTGCGGAAAAAAAAAAGAGATTGGAACGTCATAAAAACACATTTTGCAACATTAACCAGCGTTTAAAATCTCCTCATTCTGTCGCCCAAGATCATATAACTTAATGTCACAGCCTCTTCTTGGAGCTGAAGTTTAAAATGCACCACTCTTCTGTTCGCAGCCAAAATCCACTGCACTTTCTGCTGCACAACACATTGATTTCACACAAGGAGAAGATTGGAAACACAACAGATTTCTCTACTACTCTCCTAAACCTCAGGAGTACAGTGGGAGTCGGCGACTCTGCTGGTTTGATCATGTGACAACTGTGGACGCTTCCCCCTCACAACACAGAGAAACTGAAGAAGCCACTGAACACACAAAGCACAGCTTAAGATATTTTTTTTTTTGTTTACCTCTTTTTGGCTTAGGGAAACTTTCGTGCAGGTGAAAAACTACTTTCTCCACAAAGTGCTGAATGTTGCCGTGGTCTGGTCCTCGGACAAACACCATCCAGTCGTGGGTAAAGCCTTCCACTGTGGGTTTCTTTCTCACTTGGGCACGGTGACCAAGTTCTAATTTCACCTGAACAGCACCCTGAGGAGAAAGAGGATGTTGGGTTACTGCTCAGATCAAAAGAGTTCCATCAACGCTTATAACGCAGTTACAAAACCCAGGCAGACACTAAAACCTGGTTTGTCCTTTAACAGATGCTTTAACAATTTAAAACCCCCGAAAAGCAGACCTAAATAGAAAATTCTGATTTAACAATGTCACATTCACACATGCAGAAAAGAACTCCATTCAAAAAATGGCAGATTTAAGAAATTATTTTCTAAATTGTGCAGATTGAATGCCACTGTCCTGACTGCAAACCTCCATGTGCATAACTTTCCTGCATGCACAGCTCAGTTAAACAGAATGTGCAGATTTGATGCACATTCCCGCATGCAGAACTCCATTAAAAATTCTACATGGTGAACTTAGCTTAAAAATATGCAGATTTAATGTCACCTTGCTCTTTCACTTTGGGAGAACGTGACTTGCAACGTGAAAAAGTGGTAAATATAATTTGTACTCACTAAAAACTACTGAAATGCACACAGTGCTGTAATATTACCCGGATACTACAATGTTAAAGGAAGGGAAAGCCATGCGGAAAGTTGTCATCTTACCATAATTATGTATGTACGCACATTGTGCAAAACATATGCCGCATTAAAGCATGGAAAGTAGTCATTCAAAGCCATAACTTACGCATCCGCGAAACCGCCTAATTTAGCATGCAAATTGAGAAAACATATTAAATTGCCAGGGTTTTGAAGGGAATTCCGTATTACAGGAGCAGCGGCACACGTATCGACTCTAGCTAGTTGCACGGCGTGAAAACCCCTCGTTCCATCGACTCCTCCGCTCCGCTGTGACAAAACGGCAAATATGTCCGAACACGGTCCCGTTGGACCGCGACAAGCAGACGCTGCGACAGTTCACTCACCGAGTTGGCCATGCTGGAGGCCGCGCGTTCCTGTTATTTCATGGAGAATGAGTTTTAAACGAGAGCAGAGGTGAGGACGGCTCTCCTGTGACGGCGGACATGGTCTTCTGGACCCAAGTGAGACTCAAGACTTTCAAAGGCTCGCCGGCTGTCAATTACCCGGAATAAGCCAGCCACGTTCCGCTTAACACTTTCAAAATAAAAGCCCCAGTTAAGACGTTCTTTGGGTAACATGTTTTCTGCATATGTGACTTAGGAACAATCACCACTGATTTAAAAACAACAATAATAATAATAAGAATGATGATGGTAATAATAATAATAAGAATAAGAATGATGATGGTAATAATAATAATAATAACAACAACAATAATAATAATAATAATAATAATAAAAATAATAATAATAAATCATGACTTCAAGTTCTCCCTTTGTACACCATAAACATATTTCACTATCTACATTAACTTCGTTGACTAATAGTTTATCTATTCCATTTATTTGCTTGTTTGTATGTTAGACCAACATTTTAGCAAACCCTGCATGTTTCAATTAATTAATTAACTGGACAAATAATTAAAACACACACATAAACAAAGAATTTAGAACAACACTAGGATTGAAGTTGCCAATACTATATAATAGGAACATCTAAGAGTAATTGAATTTAAATATACTGAGTACTAAAATGTTGGTATAATCCTATGAGTGAATCTCCAGTCTCTCTCGCATGACAAATTCATGCTGTAGACAGAAATTATAATTTCAATGAAGAGATTATTGGAAATTCACACAGTCATATGATGTAGTATCTGTGGTAGTGAATATTGAGTTGTCAGCACGACTTTCAACCTATTTTTCTTGTCTACTTCACACTGTCAATTCTTAGATATATTTGTTTTACACTGTACAGTATGATACAATCATAATCAATGTTTTCCCACTAAGTATAAGTTAAGTTGTAGCCATCATAATCTACCAATTAAAATATATAAATGACATTATACTCAGACAGAACTCGGAAGATATTTTTCAGATTTGTCTTGACGTTTTCTTAGCCCTTTTGCCCTATTATTTTGAAACTGCGTCCCCTCCCATTTCCTCTACTTCCCTGCCTCATTTCTGCAACCTTTATTGCTTTCAGGAGAAAAGCGCACGCGCAGCTTGGCGTCCCCCCCCCGCTGGGACCATAGATTTTTAGCACGAGATGGAAAGGGCCAATAACAGAACGGCAGACACGCGGACCAACGAATCAGATGGCAGCAACTTTCCTGCACTGGTGTTGCCTTCATGTCCCAGCGGAAAACCCAACATCCACAGGGGAAAAAACTGAAAACGCCAATTTATAACAGTTTATATTTCTCTCTCACGTTATTATTGTTATTAGTTTTTACATGTAATCTGGTCTACAGGTTTCAGTAGAGAAGCACAGAAGCATTATTTATCAAAAAGCTAAACATTTGATAATGTTATGATTTATGAAATTTATGAATGCACAACAAATAACAAAAGTCATTTAAAAAGCTGAGTTCGAAAGTTGAAAAATTAAATGTTAATTGGTGTTTTCTTATAGGAGGGCGTATAATATACGACTTTCTAAACATTTTAAATTAAAACTCCCTTAACAAACAACAACAATTGTACCTCACTTCTTGTTCTAAAATTTAAATTTGAGTCACACACAGACAAACACAATTAAAACCGGTAATTTATAAAAAAAATTACGGGTTTATTTTGTATTAAACATTACCTTCCATGGCTTCGCCACAAGGTCCTACAATTCACGATATTCTAGAGTTATTGATATAGCAGCTTTAAATATTGTTGTAGTGTTGTATGTGATTTAAATGCTGACATTCTTTTTACATAATATTTTTTTGTCATAACATTTAGCACATATTAACGGTTTCTTGCAATATATTGGGACTATTAGACAGTGACTGGCACAAAAATGAAAGAGAACCGCCATGGTGCGTTTATGGCTCGTCTCAAATACTTTTGGTCCTCGCTTCACACCGTAGTTCCAGGCATCATCATGCGCGTTCATAGGAGCCTGATTGAATGAGGTAAAGTTTCTTTAGCATCAACATTTAAAACTTTAATTAAGTTCTAGCCGAAAGGCTAATGTGCCACTTAGGACGCCAAAATACGGATACAGCCCACCTGCATGTATTACAATGGTCCGTTAGCTTTAGCTTGTGCTAATAGCACCGGTATAGCTGTTATTAGCCGGTTCAGCTAACTTAATTACTAAGCTAACTCGTTCACTATACTTCCTATAGTTATAATTAAGCAGTATTTCAGGAGGTAAACAGTTGTTTTTTAATCCCATATACATACGTAAGTGCTTCGTGACTGTTGCATGTACGACATCAGGACTACGTGTAGCTTGAATACACGCTGCACTAAATCCTATTGAAAAGTCTCTCAAATTAATCTTCCTCAACTTATTACCGAAATAGTGTAATACTTAAATCACATTCAAAAACATCTTCCGACAAAGAAGCTCTTATTCTTTATTTCGGCTTAACTATAACGCACGACACTGCATGTGTAATGACATAAGAGCAGGTGACAGTAGAAGAAAAGCACAGGTGTAAATAATCAAATGAATGATGGCTGAATTCCATTTAGCTTCCTCAGTTTCATGGTGCATGCTGGCTCACTGTCACACTGTCCTGACTTGCATGAACTGAACAGAACCATCGTTAGTTTCATAATTAGTTACACCTGTGAAAAATGTGTACTCATGTATTACTTGTATGTATCATATTATTTGGTGGAATTGCTGCTGTTTGCATTTTAAATGTTGTCTAACAATACTGTGACATGCTATGTGAA
This sequence comes from Solea senegalensis, assembly GCF_019176455.1. Classification (NCBI taxonomy): domain Eukaryota; kingdom Metazoa; phylum Chordata; class Actinopteri; order Pleuronectiformes; family Soleidae; genus Solea; species Solea senegalensis. The sequence goes on from NC_058023.1 coordinate 6,046,338, forward strand.
TTTTTAGTAAGTAGGTAGGGCTGAAAAAACCCCAACATATTTACGTATTATTTTTTTATTTATTTTTTAAACTGTTGGGAACATTGTAGTTTATCTCCAGATGGCTGACCTTTGAAGCCGACAGGTGAAAGGTCAAATATTTATGTTTGAGAAGCTGGGATCAGGCAGCTGTTGACATTTGTGCCCCAGTCATGATTATGACTTACTGTATCATGACACAGCACATTGGCCACAACAGTAAAGCATTAGTAAGCTGTATTTGATAAAATGAAGATGAATTAATCAATATAAGAACAGGAGCTTGTACAATTCTATTGCCCATGACGATATAAGCACTTGCAATAAGTTGATAGTGGTGAGGCAATGTGTGCATCTCTGAAAGAGTGAAACACGTGTTATTGTGTGTATGGTCTGTTTCTCTATAGACTCTTGAGGGTTTATTCAGTTTATTTGCTGAATATGCAGCAAGGGAACCTGAAGAGTGGGTGTAGGAGTATGCGCTGTCTCTGAACTGCCCAGTGATTCTTAAAAGCCTTCTGTGATGCGTCAGATTTAGCTTTGAGACCCGAGAATCTTTCACACTAAAATAAGCAGCAAGTATACCTGGAATTTTTTAAGACCTGGTTGAACCTGCTTCCAAAAAGGTTATAGACCCTAACTCTTCCCATTGCCAGTAGTTCACCTTCCCAGGGGAGTTTTGTTTTTTACCCCCCTGCATCAACTGTGGAAACATAACGAGTTAAAGGTATGCAATGTTACAGTACGTTCTACTTTGTGTAAAAAGTAAGGTAAGCTACAAACATTCATGGTTAAAGACTATGCCAAAAGGCTGTAAGATGACTGTGCGTTGTACAGTTGCTCTAAAAATGAAGCAGGAATTTGCATTGCTGTCAAAATGAAGAAGACAATGAAGAAATGTGCACGTTCTCCTGGGTCTTGCTTTCCAATCCCATCCCAATTTGACTCAGGTGAATGGGGTATAAGAGGCCCGGAAGTGGTGCTGAGAGCTTATTATGTAATTATTGCCAAAATGATAACAAAATGTCCTCCCTACTGTAGCTTTAAGACACTAAAAAACATGCATCCTGTCTGTTTAGTCAAAAAAATATCCTACAAAGTGATGTCAGTGTGTTTTAGGGATATTTAAGAGTTTAAAGTAGACTTCAGGATGATCATGACACAAAACTAAAAAATATCAAATGAATAAGTTGTTGTTTTTTAATGAAAGCGTGCTGGGACGACTGTCTGTGTCACACGTCAGCTGTGCTGCTGTGATCTCAGGCCTTCCAGCGTGGCATGTGCAGTAAAGCCTCTTTTTGTAAAGCACTGATGGCTCAACACTGTTGCCCGCATTGTCCCAGCATGTATCGCTAATGCAGAGCTGGCAGTACAGGGGGCAGCCCATATTGTTTTTGCATGTGAAGTAAATATGCAGCAGAAAGCACTGGAACAGTCTGGTGGCGCCGACTGATTTTAGGTTCGTGGATGAGAAGAAGACGAAGAAGCCCAATTTCTTCTAAAAACACGCGAGCACAAGAACAGCAGAACACATAGCTGCTCACGTCTTGTCATCCTTGTGTTGGTAATTCAGTGCAGAACTAGAACCTGTATGCGATTAACAGCCGCGTTCAGTACAACCACCAGATAATATTAAGCTCCTGGTGAAAGCGAGCGTGGAGTCGTAGGCGCGTGTGAGCTGGGGCAGCTGACTTACCTGTGGGAGTGCGTGGCAGTGGGAGCTGCTGGACAGTGTGCAAGAGCAGGGTGGTGCTCAGTGCAGCAGGACAGCCTGGCTTATCAATTAGATAACAGCAGAGGGGGTTGGGTATCTGGGTGGGGAGGGGGTGGTGGGGCTCATATTCCCCATGTTTAAATGCAAATGTCACAACAATGGACCAGTCTATACATTGTCTTTAACCCACAGAAGTTTGACTTTGAAATATTCAAACAGGAACTTCAGCTTTGAATGCACAAGAGTTTAAAACCCGAGTGATAATGAATTTCAAAAAACAACAACCCTCATTTTAGAGGCTGGAATCAACCATTTAATTGCTCTGGCTTAAGGTTGACACGGAACATGGTGTATGTACATGGTCGTGGTGGTTCCCTTCATACTTACCAGAGTCCACGTCGTCGTTGATCTCAGATCCCGTTCTATTAGCGCTATATTTCTCACCAGGAGTTCTCCCTCTCTTGTGTGTCCCTTTATTGTTTGAGAGCTGAGTTGTCAGTTAGCGATGACTCGGTATGATACTTGGTATCGGTATCGGTTCCATGTATCAGGAAGAATTTAAACCCAGAGTGATCCAAAAACCCTAAATACTGCCTCAATTCTAAGCACAGACTCTAAAACAGTAAATAACAATTAGAAATAACATTTTAAGTGAGTCATGATGAGCATGACTCAGCAGGACTGTATCAGGCTGATAATGAAATGGACACAAAAATTGATATCAAGCGGTGGTAACAATGTGCCTCCTCACATGAACTTAAACAAGTTGCCATGGTTACTATCTTCTTTGTTGTGTCGTTCGAGTACACCACCAACTAGACAGGAAAGTTTGTGCGGTCGGGTGACTGGAACGACCCTAGTGGCCACATAGATGCCAAAAGTCGAGATATTCTAAACCTAAAAATTGCTATGCTACAGACACATTTCAGTCGACAAAAGAAAACAGTAGAAGTTGTTCAAATGCCTTGCTCAGCAGGTGAGCAGCTGTGGCCGTGGACAGCTGGCGGTCAGCGTCTTTTTACAGAGTATTGTCCAACCCGGTGATGTGACCTGAGACCTGAGACCTGACTCTTGCCTGCTTGGCAACCTGTGAGGGAGCGAGCGGAGACAGGTTTTACTTGATGGAATTGTTAATAATTTAATGCAAAATTATGTCACGGCTTCAGGCCGATAATTTGAGAACACATGGGATCGGACGGGATGGGCAGGGATCGGCTTCCAAAAGGGTCCGACCCTGAATACCTCCAGGCAAACACCACCGTCCGCCCCTCTGAGTGAGCAACAGGTGGCTGCATCAGTGAGCCTTTGTTTCAGACGCCGACTTTAGCACAGCTGATACGTGATACTCTTGATTCAAACAAATGGTGTCACCCTATTTAAGCTGTTGTCTTTTAGTGTTGTCTGACATTGATTTATTGCAAGATCAGAAAAATGATAATGCCAACTATAGGGCTGAACAATTTGGGGATCATATTGTGATTTTTTTCTGACAGATATTGTGGTTGAGATTTTTCTCACGAAGGTTCAGTTAAATATTCACTTTAAAATATGATATGATGGTGCAATTGAAACGTCCCCATTGAAACATTTATTTTTTATTGGGAGCATGAAAATGCAAATAACCGAATTGTTTCACCCGTGTATGAGTAATGTTTTTGAAAATTTGCCTTAAATAGAAGAATTTAACCACAACCTTTGCTACTTGCTAACTGACTTCTTTCAAATAGATTCTGAAATCATTAGTGCTGAAACAATTACTTGAATAATCTATTACCAAAATTAATCCTCAACTATTTTGATAATTATAGATAGATATAGATAACAAGTTTTCAGGGTTTCTTTTAGCTTCTTAAATGGGAACATCCTCTGGGTTATTTGCTCCATATAACAAAGAAATCATTAAAACATTGATCAACATTTTCTGACATTTTATGGACCAAACAAGTACTCAAGTATTATCATCAAAATAAACAATTCTTCAGTAGCAGTATTACAAAATATCAATGCCTATAGACGTGATTTACCTGTTCTGTATATGCATTGTGTGTCATGGTACATCTCTTTGGAATCTTTTTTTCTGTGTTGGATTTGGGGCAGCATACCCAACTAAATCCTCTTTACTGAATGTGAAGAAATAGATGTAATAAATGTAAACGCGGTGAGGCGACTCAGTGTTCCCAATTGTGCTTTCTTTGGAAATGCTCGTATTATTATATCGTTATCTGTAGTTGTTATCTCCTCATCCATTTTTCCAGCCAGTTCCAACAATTCATACGTGAAGATGTCGGAAATTCTTGATACCATTACCAGATACTTCCTCTTGAAATACTTAACTTTCTCTGCAACTTTTGACTTTGACGTTGACTTTGGTATTTTCCTCCCATAGGAAATGAATAGTGAGGGCCAGATCAAAGCCAGCCCAGGTGGATCACACGCAGGTCAAAGGCAACAGCGTGAGTTATGTAGACAAACAACCACACATGGCGAGATTACCCAGCATTCATGAAAGCATTTATTTTGGGCCATAGCTCAATCCATTTTTATCTTCGCCTCTCTGTCTCTCAGGTATGACTGTCGGACATGATGGAGAGTTTAAAGAAACGGTTTGATTTTCCCAGCCCCGTCATCCAAGCACAGGTAAGCTGACTCACGGTTCAACCAAATGGGAGTAGAATTTTTAGTTCTTCAGTAGTTGGCTGTAGGCTGTATTTACCTAGATCTTGATGTGTCTACTCAGTCTAGTGTTTCTTCTGTTCTGGGCTAATGTCACAGGCACGTGAGATGATTAATAAAGTCTCTGGGTTCTCTGCAACTTATTTTTATCTTCCACCTCATAAAATCCCATCACAATCAGCGTCTCCTGCAGTGAACAGGTAGCTCCCGCGAGGAGTGAGATGTGTGTTTGCTCCCAAATAACTTTTCTCCCTGTTTTTGTTCTCTTCAGACGGTAAGAAATCTTGTTGCTGCCGTGCTGAAGGAGAAGGGGCAAAATGGGCAAATCACGCAGTCGTCCCCTCAGGTGCGTGACTCACCGAAAAACAATGTGACAATTTCATTTATGTTATAACATTGTGTGGAAATGGAGTTTTCTCCACCCTAAAGGCCCCATTTTATACAGGAATGTAAAGCGGGAGATGTATAGTGTAGGACAGTATACAGCAGAGTGCCTCGTAGGTGAATTTGGCTTTAAATGTTGTGTTGTCGGTGCGTCTCAGGGCCCAGCGTTGGAGGCTCTGTGGCAGCAGTGCAGCGGTGACTCCGCTCTGGTTCGCTCGGCCTGCTGCGACGCCGTGGTGCTGCTGGTGGATCAGGGGCACGCGGACCTGCCGTACGTCCTCAACAGTGTCCTCAACCTCCTGCCCTCTGCCAGGTACATGAAAACCCACTCGTACTGTGTCTTGCCTCCAGAGATTTGGGATTACCAGGCTTGGGTCTAGTCTTCCCACATATTTAACTGAACCTGACCTAAGCCGTATGTGGGCTTCTAGACTGTGAGATGATCGACTGACCGCTTACTAGCCATGGGACCTGTTGCTTGTGGACAAGCAGCCGGTTCCTAACATCAGTCTCCTCTTGACGCAGTTTCTTCGTTCAGTTTTGTTTTATTTTAAAATAATAATAAGTTGAAGGAGTGAGAGCACTCTTCCGGGTTCATTCAGAACTGTCTTCATGCACAAGACGTCTCGGCTTTTTCCCGCACAACGCCTCTTGCTTTTCGCTCTCATGTCTTATTCAATCAACACTATTACCAGGCAACAAACATCCTTCCTTGAAATCCTTGAAAGTTTTTGAAATCCAGCCTAAAAAGACAGGTTATTGAAAGTGCTTAAATTTTGTGCAAGAAATAGCTCTGTTGATATTTAGGTCAATGTCTCCCTTGTTTGTTACAACGCCACCTACCGTTTCATGCTTTTCGATGTACGTAGACGAGGCCTACGCAGAACAAACCTCAAGTCCACTGTCTCTCTCCAACGTTGGCGTGAGATTCCAGTGCAGAACAATAAGCGAGTAACAAACGACTTGAAGCCTTTGAAATGCAAGTTCCAAGATCTCTGTCTCACCAGAGAAAATGAGTCCACAATTGTCAAAGGTTCGTGTGCAGTTCTCTCTACATGACATCCTGTCATGTTGTTGGAATTCTACGGTTGTCGCGTGTGGTCAAGAAAACACGTGAGTGACCAAATGTGACACCTATTTTCTTTAAGTCAGTTTCGCGTCCATAGGTTGACCGTAGCAGTGCCGTCCTTGACATCCCATCCTGTGTTTTTGATGTTATACTCGTCTTTCTTCCTCTTCTTTTCTCTGATGAAGCAGCGTTTCATTCCTGTTTGCCTTTTGCCCTGCCCTGTTCTCTGGTTAGCTGGAGTCTTTGCAAACTGTGACAACATTTGCAGCACGCTGGAAATCAAATCAGTATCGTGCTACGAAGAGCGTGCACATGCTCTGCTCATCATGTGCCGATCAGGGGGATTTGCCTGCGAGTTATAATAGTCTTCAGCAACCAGAAAATCCTGTTGTGTGAATTAGGTTTTACTTCTGTTTCTCAGTGTATTAGAAACCCACTCTATACACTGACACAGTAAGTCTAACCACTGCTAGGCCACCAGTATTACAGCTTTAATCTCCATTTTAGGGATTACATAAAAAGATACTTGTGTTTTATTCCCACATGAGTCATATATTCTTGCAGACTTTATCTTCATCTCTATCTCTGTTAAAAGCACGCTACGTTGTACTTCCCCACTCTGCCGACTGTGGTCCATTAATGACTTTCATGTCCCGGCCACTGGAGCAGGAGATGGAAAAATCTAACAGCAAAGTGACCTTTTCAGTCCAACATGATATGGCTCATCTTGTATGGAAATGTTGAGTCAGCACTTAGAGTGACCTTTTTCCAGTGGTTACTCAGGGAGGGAAGGAAAACATACCTTAATGCTGTAGACCGTGATTTCTTTTCACTCTATCCCAAACTGCACTTCACTAATCAGTAACAAATGAGTATTATAAACAGTATTGAGAGTCAGATGTCCTTAGTCTTTTAGCCTCTTTTAGCCCTTTAGGTTTGGTTTGTACAGGCCAGACTCTCACTGCTCTTATCAAGCTTGTAACAAGGAGTGAAAAAGGTCTGAAAAACAACCACTGTCTGCCCACCATCAAACAGTAGAAAAAAACACTCTGTGGTGGACATAAAAGCACGGCTGGGGTTACACTTTTCTCTTTGTATTTTCTCAGTTTTCTCTGGCCTAATGCAGTTAATCTAATGCCCCAGACAAACTGTGTGTGGAATCACTCTGGAGCCAAGATGGCGCCCATGAGTCTGCCCACACGAACGGCGCTGTTCTACCGCATCCTCAGTGCTTTTGTAGCATTTCAGCAGCTAAAGAGGAGACGGTGGAGACCAAAACGGAGAAAACAAGAGAGCGAATTCGGGAAATTTGTTGCCAGATATTAACGACGTTGCTCTTCTTGACTCACTTCAGAAAAGAGAGTTTTTCTTGTTGTCGTGACCTTCTCCTTGTTCTGTTTTTGGCTTTACCTCTCAACAGAAATGTCCAGGGGCTGATAAAGGTCATCGGGCGGCTGCTACAGATGCAGGCTGACCAGAGGGACCGAGACTCACCCTTCTCCTGCCCTTACTCCATCAGGTCTGTGTTTGGTTCTCGTTAATATTCTTTGTCGCATGTCGCACTGCTGGCCGAAAATCCCTAGACTGGATATCGCAGAGAGAAATATGTCAAATCTGATACACTCCAAATATCTTGTATATTGCATGCTGTGCATACGTGTATCAATTTTATAACTTTTTTTGTTATTTACAAATTTCCATTACAAACAAGGACAGCTTTCACAACTTCTTTTGATCCCTTGTCGGGTGTTTGTCCTTTGTTTGTGCCCCTCCCTTCTCTCTTGAGAGGGTGGATGAAGAAGGCTGTAATGATGTTGTCCATAATGCCCTTCTAGGATTTTTACTTATATACATATAACCAAACCAAACAGAACATGGGAGCACACCACCTCTGACCTTCTAACCATCACCTGGAAAAGAGATTTACACAAAGCACATGTGCACACTCTGCTTGTAACCATTTTCTTGCGATGGATTTCTTGCCGGCAGCCAACAATGTCTGTGGATCTCTTCCCAGTAAGTCTTTATCACCTGGCAATCCCAAAAGACATGAAAGTGGTTTGCTCGATTAGACCCACAGAGTTTCCTGCAAGAATCCCCCGCTATCCTGATGTGGTTTCTTAACAGGAGTGACAACAAAAATCTCTCAGTGTTTTCTTCTTTTTTCCCCCCAAGTAATGTCTCACTTGCAGGTAAAAAAAAAATCTCTTCCCAATCCATGATCCAAGTGCGCCCTTTTGGACAAATGAATAATAGGTAGTTAGCCCCTTTGAGACCCATGTCTTAAATCTGCCATCAATTGTATTTGGTGCAAAGTCTGTATCATAGTCACACCACCTCATAAGTTTGGATACATTTTTCAATCTGAAAGTATTTCTTAAAATTTTGTAACTTTTTCAATCCAACATTTACTGTGTTTCATGAGCTACTGTCAAAGAAAATATTCATTTGTACTCTCACGCAAGGATGCGCACTTATAAATAATATGAAGCGTTTGTAACATTTATGTAGAGCAGGCATTGAAGTTGGCGTAGAACATTCAAAAAGAGAACCATTAAATTGCAGCCTTTGAGAGTTGAGAACAGCACGATTCCAGGCTGAAAACGTTGAATTGCTTAGCCCTGCAGCCCTACATTAGTGCGTTGGTTGATGCATTTAATTACACAGCATGTAAGGTTTTATAGAAATGACAGAAAGTGTTGGTTCAGTCATCACACATTCTTTTTTTTAATCGTTGAGTATTTATTTTCAATGAATCGACTCATCTTTGACAATCCTATGGTTAAGGTGTATTATTAGAAATAAATAGCTTGTTGATTAGCTGCGTAATTTGCCCTCTATTTGCTGTTTTGGTGAAACACTATGACTCGGATGCCGTTGTGCGACTGGTGTGTTTTCCACTGAAAAAGAGAACAGGTGGATTGTGACCAACAATACAGATGATACAGATACTCTTCAGAGGAAGGGAGAGGGGTTCTCTAACTGGGTTTATCACCCCAGGCTGATACAGTGTGTTCCTGCTGAAGCATGGATGCTGCCTCCCCCTCCTCCTCCTCCCCCATGCTCTCCCCTTTCAGCCTTATATCTGCACCTCTGCCAAGAACCTGGGGCCTCCTTAATCAGTTACAGCGGGTGATAAAAAAGACTGAGCTGCTTTGTCTGTTTATCTCTTTCTTTTTCCACCATCGTTCCCTTCCTCCCTCCTCCTCTCCAGTGTTTTTTTTTTTCCCTCTCCTCCTTTTCTGTGCTTGATCCCTCTTAACCTCGCGCTCTCCACAGCTCTATCCTGTCCTTTTTCTTCTTTTTTTTCTTGCTCCTTCCTTCCCATTGTCCCTTTCTTTCTCATTCCATCTTCATTGCTGTCTCCTCTGTCTGCGTCTGTCTGGCGGTCTGAACCTCCCCGGTGGGAAGATGAATGTGTTGAGGGCAGCAGGGTGGCGCCATTGGCCTGGCAGTCTGGCCTGTCATTGGTTGTTGGACCTGGCACTGCTGGGTAACTGTAAATGCTGTGGGATTAATGGAGGATGCACACTGGTGCCCATTGTTGACCGTCTGCTTGCGGCTGCCCCGCGCAATCTGCCACCGAGACTCTGAGCCACTTGAACACCCAGCAGGATCAGGGAAGGTTCGGGGCTCCGTCCGCCACACCAGCTCATTTCTCATGTGCCGTTGATGTGGCTTCTGGAGTGTTCTGCGGTCCCGGCTGTCCCCTGCAGGCTTTCCCACATACTCTGTGTGCCTGGCCTGTCTGCTCAGGTACACGGACAAGGTCATTAGCACATTCTAAAATGCAATAAAGATACCGAATACAGCTAGAAAGCAGGCTGATAAAGCAGTAATGATTCAGCCTGAGGCCTTTTTCATGGAGTCAGATACAGAACATTTTGTGTTTTGGTTTATAACACGTCTGGGTAGTTGAACATCATGAGCAACACAAGCGTCGTAGTTTAAACAGACACAGGAAAGGTCACAAAAATTGAACATGTCTGTAGACAATGATTTGTCTCCAGTCCTCTACGACTCAGCTGGCACTGACACCCAATCACATACTGATAGTTGTTTTGAAAAATGTCAGATAGTTAAAGCTGCAGTCCGTAGCTTTGTGTGACTTTTGTTGGATTGTTTGTATTTGAAAACAGGCGGTTGAACCACCACGTTTTCTGATCAGCAGAATTCACTTCTTAAACCTTTCCTTGGTTTTTGTCATTTTGTAAACTGCTTACTCCTCGGCACCAAAGTCCATAGAGAAAACCAGCCATTTTACATCATGGCACACACAGGAGTTGTTGATCCACTGCCGCCTCCATCAGTCAGTTCAAATTTGTCTTATTTTGTCATGTTGTTGAACCGTGACTTGACCTCAGTGGTTCGTGTGTTGGTGTAACCCGACGTCCACGGGAAGTTTGGTGTAACAACAGATATTCTACCTGGCTCATTTGTCTTGCAGCACTTTTATTCAGCTGTGAACTTGGAGTTGAACCAAAAGGAGGGACGTCTCTGTCTTGACTTCCTGTCTTTTTCCTTTGTGTGGCAGCTGAAAGGTAGTGAACGGTGTGAGAGGCTGATGGATGGGAGCTGCATTGATGCTCGTGGTTTGAGACTGCTACGGGGAACCTGAGGAGGACGGGGGTGGAGATGGTCAGATAACACCATATTCTGTCTTGAACACAGGAATTCAGTCCATGCCGTATGCTGCCGACAGGCGCAGACATGTTTGGTCACTGAACTTCCTTCCTACATTCTCTAATATGCGATGATTGATAGAACGCAGTGGATAAGTGGAGCTCATGTGTGGCGGTGTGTCCACCCCCCACACACACTGACCCTGTTTGGTGACCTCTGGCCTGTCTGTGAGCCGGACTTTTAACAAAACACTGAGACTTCACCTTGGATTTGACCCCAGTGTTTTGTCTGGACTAAATGGGTCTGCACGTCATGCAAGAATAATGGAGGATGTCTGTTGTTTACGCGGACGTGACGAAGCCTGCTCGAAGCCTGGTTGGTGACAACGAGGGAATTGGAATTATTTGTAGTATCAAATAATAACACAAACATAAACAATATTAAAAGCTAAATAAAAGTTCCAAAAACAGCTCTCTATAGTGACACATGTGGCCGTAACTGAACTGTAGCCCCTTTGCTGTGCTCCACAAAAACTATGACAGAGAAGCTTATCCGGAGCCAGGTCATGGGGACCGCAGTCCTTAGCGAGGAAGCCCACACATCCCTCTCCCCAGCCACCTCTGTCAGCTCCTGCAGGGAGATCCCGAGGTGTTCCCAGGCTAGTCGAGAAATCTAATCCCTCCAGTGTGTCCTGGGATGGCCCTGGGGTCTGGTCCCGGAAGGACATGCCTGAAACACCTCCCTAGGGAGGCGCCCAGGAAGCATCCTAACCAGATGTCGAACCACCTCAGCTGGCTCCAGCTTTTCAAGCGGCGGTTCTACTCTAAACCCCTCCCGAATGTTTGAGCTCCTCGCCCGACCTTCGAGGCTGAACTTGGCCAATAGACACAGTTATGCAATTAAATGCCATATACTTCAGGCTATGATGTTTACCTGAAGTATATGGGAGGGCGTTTTATGTCACATCCTGTCTCCAAGTTATATAATCCAGTCTGTACAGTAGGCCATTTGCAGGCAGCAGAGGTGCTGTGTTTTTTGTTTAGTCATGACTTTCCTCTGTACCTTTTACTTTACAGGAACAGTCCTCACCCATACATCACGGCCCTGGAGAACAGAGTGGACTGCTGGCCAGCTCTGCTGCTGGAGATGGATGATTTCATTCAGCAGGCTGTTGACAGGTTAGTCTCGGCAGAGTCTCTCACCCCTGAGGTGCACACATTCCAAAGATGTCCGCGCCGTTCAATTCATCATGCCACTGTTATCCACAGCAACGACAAATACGCACTTCTCACGCTGCAGTACATACAGCATGGCATTCATTAGTCTAATGACATAAATCTTTGGCGACACACGTAAAAAACGAAATTTCAGCCTCATAACAAAAGGCTCATCTTAGTTTTGTGTTGCTGTTAAACAGACTTTTCAACCGGAAACGATCATTTAGGTCACTTTTTCACCATAGACAAAATCAGTGTTTTTAACACGAGCTGTTGGTCTACCGCTATGTTATTTGGTAAGTTTGTGTAACTTCATTAAAGTATTTTAAATACCAGAGTCACAAAATCATACATTTCAATTTAATGAATCGGACTCCTGCGTGCTATAACATACAATTACTGATTTTCACTATGGACTTTGATATGGGGAGTTGATTGGTTTACAAACAATTCAAAGTGTTCCTAACACGGCGTACACTTAAGCTGGTTTATTTAGTTGCTAAAATAGGTTCCTCACAAGCAGCCATACTCTCAGCCCGTTTTTGCTGTCGTGGAGATTGCAGTGCTTCGACATTGTAGTTTTTGTCAGGTTAGAAGTGCTTATTAACACGTTATGTGTGCATTATTACACTGCAGCAATGAACCAGCCTACGTCGCCATGCTGGTCCCCTTCCTGCAGTATCTGTACTGTGAGCCTCAGCAACAACCCCAGCACGCGCTCCTGCGACACAGTCTCCTCAGGGTGCTGCTGCCCACACATCCAGGCGCCGGATCAGTCCTGCACACAAAGGGAGAGGAGAAGTCGTCCCCAGTGTCCGACAGCCTGCTGCACTGCCTCTGCCAGCTGGTTCCTCACATGCAGGTGACATAGTGATGTGTTTTCTCGGTAACCAACAAGAGGCCGACATTAGGAAGTGTCTGATATTGTGTGAATGTATATATAGCGCTCCGGTAACTGACGTTTTGCAACGTTCTGAAGCAAAACAATGGCATTTTTGCAGGAAGCAGTACTGCTAAAGTCCATTTACATGTTTTTTTCAGCAGCATATTTACCAGGTAATATGTCAGGCAACTCTTCTGACGGCTAGTTTCATTAAAAGTCCATAGCTGTTATGCTTTTTATAACAAATGGGGAACTATTTTACTGGATGACCAGAGATTCCCGAGAGATAGCCGAGTTGGATCACTGCCATAAAACGTGCTCAAAGCAAGCATTGGATACGGAGCGACACTTCTAATGGGACATTTATGCCCACAAGTGTTAAAGCTGCCATCAGTGACATATCCTCGAAACGTTATTGTTGTCCTCCTCGATGGTCAAGTAAAAAGAAAAAGAAAATCATAATTTACTCTCAACTGTGATTCAGTGCAATTGGATCATGCAAAGGCATTTTCATGAGTTTCATTATTTATTAATCAAAGGAAATGAAGAAGTTTCACATACAAAAATTTTATATAAAAAAAGCAACCGTACAAAAAATCCACACCTACTTACATATATACAAAAATATATACATCTAGCAGCCGCATACTGTCAAAAAACATCAGTCCCACAGTCGTCATAATAAAAGCTATGACGGTAAGTTCAATTTAGGTTGTTCAATACAAACCCTAGATATTTCACTTTAATTTTAATCAGTCATCTCAATTATAATTAAAGTCTTTCAAACTAACCTGTTGACAGATATGCAATTCACAGACAGACAAACATCTCCATTCTTTGTCTAATAATAATTTCGCAATACTGCTCACAGTTCACCAGTTCTTCCCCTTCCTTCTTCATCGCAGTTCAAAGCTCTAAACGCAGATCAAAGTTTCCTGTTCTTCACTGATCACACGTTGTTTTATGGCCAACAAAGTATTTTCAAGTGTAATTTACTATGACGGTTGCCATGGTAACCTGCACATATCAAAGGAAGATGATGTGCAGCATCTTGTCTCTTTTTCATTTCTCCAGAGGGGGCAATTGTATGAGACTGAGGAGAGGATAAAGAAGTGTGACGTGTGAATGAGAACTTTGAACTATGGAGGGCAGCACTGTACCTCTCGGTGTACAGCACTGCTGGGAATTATTATTATTATTATTAGATGAAGAAGTGAGACAAGAATTTGTCGCATTACGTCCATTAGCTCTTGCATTTCTCGTCCAAACGTCACCAAAGTCGGTACTGCACACACTGGTGCCCTCAGTAAGTCACACACCAAGTATGTAGCCTCCCAAGTGACGAGGTGGACTTTGAACAATCCCAATCAAATGTCAAGTACTGTCAATAAAGTGCCATTAGAACAGTGCAGGTAAGAATTGTGCAAATGTGTCTCATCTCAGTCCTGAAGGAGTTTTACATGATTAACTCCTCAAAGTCCCGGACACAACATCTAGCTCAGTTTTTTCAGACACTCAAGGCAACAGTTTCAGTTTACCAGGACTGTACTGGATGAAATCAGCTCTGGAAGTCAGCTGTGACTTGTCCTTAAGTGTTTTACGGCATCACATCCGTAATGTTGCCATACTCCTCTCCTTTCTCCTCCTCCTCTTCGTCTGGAGCCTCATCTTTATTCTCCTGCCCCGTCAAAGACTCGTCTCCGTTTGTTGATGTATCGGGTGTTAAATAATCCGTCATGCTCGTTCTGGGGCCATTGGTCTGTGCTGAAGATTTACTCTGCCCGTCACGACTCTTGCGCCCTTTGCCTTTGCCGTGCTGCGTGTTCCGTTTCTTCATGATGGCCTGGGCTGTCTTGACCCACTTCGGTTTGACGCCTGCCCACTGTGGCCGCTTGGTGCCTGCACTCTGCTTCTGCAGGGTGCATCTCGGTTTCGGAGGATCCTTTGCGTCTTTGCTGGGAGGCGGTTTTGTCTCGACGGGCTTCTCGCAGATCTCGTCTGGACTTGGGACACTGAGCGAGGGAAAGATGGAGCCAAAGAGCGACTCGAATGTCGGGTGCTCGGCTGAGGAGTTGGACGAGGTGCTGGATGAAGATTTGTCGCTGTAGGTGAGCGCTGGGATTTTCACCACCGTGTTTGTCGACAAGACGTTGTCCCAATCAAACATGTCATAGTGTTGGCTCTTGAAGTTTTCTTTTTCCATTTCAAGCAGTTTGGATGTGCTGAAATGAAGAACAGCGTCCTCATCATCTTCCTTGACGGCAGTTTGTGTCCTCTTTCCTTGGCTCAACAGCTATTTTGCCCAATTATTCACTTTAAAGGAACTAAGGCAAAAGGTCATTAAGCCCCGCCTTCAAACAACTTGAAAAGACTTAAAAGGATCAAAGGCAAGCGTTTAAATTAAGCCCCGCCCACTTATTTTTTGTAACATATTACAAAAATAATGTTGCTGTGCAGAACAACAGGGGGTTATTGGGGTTTTTTTAGTAGTAAAACTGTGTTCAGTTAGGCAGAAAAGAAAATCAAAATTTTCATCAGTTTTTTTAGTTGAAGAGGAACCATTTCATGTAAAATAGTAAAGCATTTATTTAATAAAACAAATAATGAATAAAGAATAATGGAATTAAAAATGAACATTGTCTGGATTCAAATTTTAAATTTGGTTTCAAAGATGCATGGAAACGGAGGAGAGGTGAACGTTACCAAGAATATTCCCCTTAATTTATCATCACATTATTCAAAAACAGCAGTGGCATGAGCTACAAACAAATTGTTGTTGTTATTGAGTCAGTGATTCTCATTTTTTTTAGTCGCTATCTCCCCCTACTTTTTTCAGCTGATTTCAACAATTCATACATGGAAACATTTCCTCCTACCATCAAATTTTGTGTCTGCTGTTTATTCACTTTTATTTGAATATTCGCCTTTTCCCCTATCTGAAGTTAGTGTAATCTGTCTGCCTTTGTTCTGAACCATTGGAGGAGTTAGCAAACAAAAAATGTCTGAGACAGGAAAAGTGATAGAAAGCATATGATGAACTGGGTAATGTAGGAGTTTTCCACCTCCAGAAGGTGGCAGTAATGCAACAACATGGATGCAAGCTGGCGTTAAACCCCAATGAAGAAGAAGAACAAATTCCAACTATTAAGTGACTAAAAAAGGGTAATAAAGAGCAGGAAAACTGTTGTTGGAAGTACTCGACTGCATTTTCTCGGGCAATACACATGTTCCAATTGACTTAAAAGATGCTGTCGTCTAAAAAGCTTACATATTGGAGCTTTAAAAATTCCCTCAAAACCTTCACATTGGGCAAAATGAATCATGTAATCACGGTGTTGGTGTCGTCGTGTCCGTGCCGACAGGTGGACAGCGTGGAGGCCGTGCTGGAGTTGTGTGGCTTCATCAACGCTCTGCTCCAGGCTCTTCTTCAGCGCCCTGAGGAACGCTGGCGGAGTGAGAGAGCCGCGCTGCTCGCGCACCTGCTCTGCGCCTGCCAGCGCTGCCTCGGGTTGAACGGAGACTGTCGGCCACTCCTCAAGTTACTGCAGCAGCTCCTCCTCCCCTGCCAACAGGTGACGCTGCAACAATATTAGCATTAGTATATTATTGAAATACTGATTAACTGTGAAGCTTTATTGTTGTCTGAAGGAGCTGCCAGTGGACGAGTTGATCATGGGGGTGGCCCTTCTCCTTCTCGAGGCCCCTGCAGCTCAGCAGACCAGTCTGCTCAATCTGGGTAAAAAAAACTGTCTTCAGCTATCTTCAGTATTCTCATTTACAATGATCACAACATCAAAAAGTGAAAACAACGTGGCTGCCAGTGGGGACACAAGGAAAAGCAGATTGTAGCCACTGAACAAAAGGGTCCAGGAATAAAATCTAGTGTGCACTATCTTAAAAACATTTGGCATCATTTTCCAACTGTGAACTGCACTAAAGTCCATTCAGAAAAAAAAGGCCTTTTTAGCTTGTGGGGACATGGGAGCTGCTGGTTTATTGCTGCCTCTCTTTGTAAAGTTGTCTTAATTAGGCCTTTCAAAATAAAGGATTTCAAACTCAGAAGTCTCAACATCACACATCTGTAGTCATTTGATGGAGGCAGCAGTGGATCAACAACTCCTCTGTGCTGTGACGCACAATTGCTGATTTCTTTCTCCATGGACTTTGACGCAGGAGCTTGTTTCCAGTTGGAAAGGGCAGCCTGATGGTGAAATTAATTGGCTGCACGTTTGTGTCTGCCTGTCGCTTTAATAGGCGCGGGGCAATTTGACAATTAAATGTCACGTTTTGTCCTGAACCAAATAATATTATTATATAATCAATCATCTCAATTATAATATTTTATATATCACAATATTATTGCATTAATTGTTTAAAAAACAACAACAACACACTGATAACACTTAACCATACATGTTTGATAAGAGACAAATACAACAAGACAAATCTTGAACATTTTAAAGTGCAATACAAGAATATTCAGCAAGTCATTGTAAATCATGAGGTGCTGAAATCCCCCGTTTTCAAGCTTTTTCCATTCATGATTATCTTGATAATCATCACAGTCAACTTGTTGTGAGTGCTTTTTTTCTGTAAAATCATGTATTGTCCTCATATTCCTGACCAACCTTTTTTTTCAGCACTGACTTTGGTTCCTGAGCAGGCCGAAGTGTCACCCTGGTTGAGTCCAGTCCTGCTCCTTCCTGTCCTACAGCTGCTCACGTGCTCGGGTCTCACCGAGCCGCTGGCTGACCCGAGGACACACAAACTCAACCACAGCCTGGCCAACATCCTGCTCCGCAACATCAGCCGGCAGACGGACAAACCTGGACAGGTAACACTCTCTTGGAAGCAGTGTGTGAGTACACAGCATAGAGCGCAACCACAGAAACTTTGTACAAAAGAAGGAATTTACCATTTCGGAACATATCGGCAGTTGTCCAATGACTAATTAGCCTCTGGGGGATTTTGCCAGTATATTTGGGATTCGTTTTTTTTGCCACAGTTAACGAGTGTTTTGGCTAATTTCTATTAACACATGTATGCATGTGAGTGCAGATAGATGAGGACACAGGTGGTTTTAAAATCTCTTCACAAAGAGCTCAGGGTTGGTTATAAATACAGTTTAAATGGGAATTTATGTCTATTTTGTTTTCTATTTTTTGGAATAAAGCTGCGTCTGTCTGTGTTTTAACCTGTTGTACTGGACCTGTCTTTTTTGCATAGAGTTATTTGCATAGAGTTATTTGACTGTGGCTTATTTTGTGGGGACACTCTGCTCTTGCAGCATCCTAATTAATGTTCTCTTGTTATTCGCAAGCACTGACGTACATCTAGTGCTGCGCCGTGTGTCGCTCGATGAAACCACAGTTTTCTTGTTGATATGGATAATTATCAAACCTATATTATAAGTTTAAAAGAAAGAAAGTTGTGAAAAAACATCTTTCAATACAGGACAGTGTTGTTGCTGAGCATCAAATAATGTTTCTTTCATTCCTGAATCTGTCTTCTCCTCCTCAGCCTTGTCCACCATTGGCACTTCCACTCAGTCCCTGGTACAGCGAGCTCGGCGCCGCTCTGTCCGTTCTGCGTAAGGCGACAGCCGAACCGGCGCTCGCCGCCGCCTGGCTGCTGTCGGTTCGCTCGGCGGTGTCGTCCAGCCAGTGTGTGCCCGGCTCCCTCACCCTCATTGTGACCCATCTCATCGCGAACGGCACGGAGGGAGTCTGCCAGCTGGCTCTGGACGCAGTCCAGGCCATCGCTGCGGCCGACCCCTGCCAGGTACTTAATCCTCACAGCTCGGTTTGAGAACAAAGACGTTACAGCTCTTCTCTTGAGCGTCTACAAACGGACAAAAAATAGAATAAAAAGGAATAAACCCGACGTAAAACAAAACTGCTTTGATTATTGAATCACAGTGATGGTAGACTTAAAGGGCGCTTTCACCCATTTTTATTTATTTTTTCCCTGATGATCGAATATTACATTTATCTCTGGAAATTAGTAAAGAAAATTATATTTTTTTTTGAGTGAAGTGGCTCTTTAATATGCAGTGTGTAATAAAGCCAGTGGGTGGCAGCAGAGGTCACCATTTGCGGCACATTATCTCAAAAACACATCCCGTTCCTGTTAAAATTCAGGTCATTATATAAAACAACTTTGTATCATAACATGCATCGTATTATGTATCGTGATACGTATTATATCATAAAGTAGGAAATAATGGCAATTATTGTCACACGTGTGTGTTAGGCTGCTACAAAAGGCAGGACCAAAATTGGCAAAAGCGCTGGTTACTCATATCATTTATTGTACATTCCATGGGCATATTTTACTGTGTTTTAAAAAACACATTCTTAAACAATCTCAATCTTCATCTGCTGTGTTTCCTGCAGCTCTATAAAGAGAGAGTGAGAGAGAGAGAGAAAGCAGGGTCTAAACTGACAGACTTCTCTCCTCCTCCTCCGGGACCCTAAATAGAGTCACAAGCTCCAGAAGATGATGTGAAATATCACATGGTGTTATGGGCTCCTCGTTACTGGGGCTTGTTAGACGCCTCGGAATATTCCCCCCGCTGGTCTAATTGCTCCCACGGTGCTACTTTGTGCAGTCTTTGCGTGTGTCGGTGGAAGGTTATCGGCATATCTGAATCCATTGACTCTCCCTCCCACACTATCACTTCCTCTCACATCTGCCACAAACACCCCCAAGCACCTCTTAGGTCTTTGTTAAAGGCGATTAGCGCAACTGACAAACTAACCACAGTGTGTAGACGTGGGGCGATTATATTCATCATTGTTTATCATATAATATAACTGGGGGGGGATGTGTATGTGATTGAAGGATCAGCGGTTTACCTTTCAAGGAAACAACCTGATGAGAAACCCTTTATTTCCTTCCTTCCACGCTGCCCCTCCCTACGTCTGTCAAGCCGTGCAGGTGGAGTGGTTGCTATGCAACAGCTGAGATGCAGGGCAGCTTTATGTTAGTTTAAGGCTGTAACACCGCGGCGATGGACTGGATTATTTTCTGACCTCAGTGTGAGTAAGAGGACGATGCCGCGTTAACAGTTAACACTGAACCTCGTTCAACTGTATTTTTGTGGGTCAGACCATGATTCTGAGTCAGACCATGATTCTGGGTCAGACCATGACTGTGGGTCAGACCATGACTGTGAGTCAGACCATGACTGTAAATCAGACCATGGCTGTGGGTCAGACCATGACTGTGTGTCAGATCATGAGGACAGTGCGAGGTTGGACAGCTCATATCTGGGGCAGTTGATTTGTCTCCTCAGTGCATCCTGCTGGTTTCTGTTCAGATAGATGATGGATGGATGGATGAATAGGTTGAGAGACAGGTAGACTGGTAAATGACAGACGGATGAATAGAAAAACACGTAGATGACAAGATAGATGGATAGATAGATAGATACACGGATAGACGTAGAGATGGACTGATGGTGCGACGGTAGATCAGTCTCTCAAGTCAAAGGTTCAATTCCCGGCTCTGTTAGTCTTCAGTGCATGGAGATGTGTCCTTGGGCAAGACACTTAATCCCGTGTGGATGTATAGATCGACAAATACATGAACAGACATACTGTAGATGGTCAGATGAATAGATTATAGAATAGAATACATGTACAGATATATGGGTAAAAAGCTCAGGAGGGTTGCAGACATGACTTTGATGACTTCATTCACTCTTTTAAAATGAAAACATGTATTTATTCAGCCTCAGATAACCCCTCCCCAGTCTCACCCACTGTTTCCTGGAACAGCCTCCACTTCTTTCTTTGTCCCTCTGGAATAAATGTGTGTAATTGATGGTTTGGAAGAAAGAGGTCTACATTTGAGTTCAGGACGTTTCTTCTTGAGTGTCCTTCACCTGTTTTCATGTTCGTGTGTGTGTGTGTGTGTGTGCAGGTTCCCTCCCTTGTCCCCGTTCTGCTGTTCAAACTGGGGAAGGAAAAGAATCCACTCCAGACTCACGCTGTGCTCAACTGCCTGCCAAACCTCGGGACTCACAAGGTGCTGAACAACTCTGCCCTCTCCTGTCCTGCTTCACCATGACGACTATACACAGCACTGAACAGAAACCACTGCATGTTCACTACGGTGTCGTTCGTTCTGCCTTTTTTATACATATATATATTTTAATAATATTGACTGAAGGGGCTTTAATTTTTTTTAAATACAACCCTCCTTTTTAAAGCAAAATTAACCCTTTAGCCATGAGGTAGGAGCCACAAATCACTTTTTGGCAACACGAATGCTTTACACTAGATCTTAACAGGTATTTCAACAGCAAAATCCATCACTTCTTTAATTAAAAACGTCTGTAAATTGTTTTAATTACACTAATTTACAAGCATATACGACATCAAAAACCCCACAGATATCAGAGACACCAACTAAAGACATAATTTAGCTGCTACCACAGACATAATGTATATTTGCACATTAGGGAGGTTTAATCTGGATTATGTTTTATATAAATTCAGGCTGTACGCACTACTCCCACAGACTCGCATCAGTTCCGTGCAGAGAACTTTTTTAGCACGACACCTGACACTTTTAGAATAACTCTGACTGCCACGCAGGTGGCTGTAAACTTGATTTATGCTTATAGGATATGACAAAATTTATAGTTGCACCCTGGAGGAAGCTAACTAATAGCCCCATGAATACACACTCACACCAGGCACGGATACACACGTCACAAACTAATGAGTATCATAAAATTTCACACTCGCCTTTAAAGACCATGCGCTCTCCTTTATTAACTGTTTATTAGCTGTTTTATTGACTTGATCATTATTGACATAATCCCAACCATTGTGGTTTATTTTGAGAAAGTGATAACATCCACCTTTTGATAACTCATCGATTTCTACTCATTGTCACTTCATTTTACTCTCGATGCATGTGTTTTGTGTATTATTTATTAAATGTTTACACAGTGGTAAAAAAAAAAGGCATTTTAATTCACACATTTTTACTCCATGTTTCACTAAAAGAACTTGAAATAACCATGCAGGTTGATCTTGAGCCCATCTTCATACACCTACATACATTTTTATTAGATTAGAATTCACCCAAATCTCTGTTTGTATGGATATGACTACTTTGTGAATATGCAGCATGCAAAGAAACGTCATTAGTGGATGATCTTTTTCATTAACACACACACACACACACACACCATGTGCTTCACTCTTCCAGCTCTGTGTTCCCGTGGTGCTGCAGACGCTGCACATGCTCGCCAGCGCCCCCAAGCTGAGAGCTATGGCTATGCGCCTCATGACTGCTCTCTGGAAGAAACAGGTCAGTTCCTGCAAGTGGTCATCACAAATATTATGCCTTCATATTAGAAAAAAGAAGCTGTTGTTTGTGTCATCAGCAGAACATACAGGAAACGTGTACAGTTTTTAAAATAATACGTTTTTCAGAAAAATAACAGCTTCTACAGGTTCAAGTGTCAAGTGTGACTTACTCTTACACTTGAACAATAATACGACTCTGGCTTTCTTAAACATTTCTTCTGTTACACCAGGTTTATTCAAACATGTACACACGTTATGAGAGTTAAAATTGCTAATATGTAAGAGCAACTTACGGTCATAAAATTTCACTCCAAATGCCAGTGATCACAGAATTTGTCAGCCACAGAAACAATACAAACACTTTTGCACAGCACTGTATATTTATATTTATGTTCATTTTGCTCCCAGGACCGAGTTTACCCGGAGCTGCAGCGTCTGCTGGGTCAGCAGGACAGCCGGGTGGTGATGGGGAAGGACACCCAGTGGGAGCAGATCCTGGCCAGAGCTGCCTGTCTCAGAGACATCTGCAGGGAGAGGTCTGACCACCCAACACACACACACACACACACACACACAGATTTGCACAGATGCTCTTCTCGGGACACAGCACTGACTTGCATTTATTTGGACAGCCAGAACAAAGCGCTATCCCCAACCTTAACCATAACCACTAAACAGACCATAGTACAGAGGAAGTTTGCATTAAAACTGATTCATTTCAGGGGTGTGACATTATTGACAGTCAATGATGGTGTTTTGTTAAATAAATAAATAAATAAATGAACAAATAAATATTGTAGACTTTTGTGTGACATGCAGTCATTCCATGTTTTTTCTGGTGCATATTCCAAAATGATGTTAGCTGTGTTTTTTGTACATATGCTGATATATTAACAGACGAAACTTTAGGCTCGGCAATATATTCCCATTATTTACCCCCTAAATAGTCAGTTTTAAGAAAAATTGACATTGTAAAAAAACAACAAGAAAGAAAACCCCTATTAAGAATATTTACCAATGGAAACAGCAACTCATCAACTTAGTACAGTATCACGTATTGCGATATTTAGTGTATCTATATTGTCTTGCACCACCAGGCCGTACCAGCATGGAGGTGACATGTTATCTGCCATCACACAAACTCTGAACCAGTGCACCAGACCAGACCTGGCAACCCCAGCTGCTCTGGCCCTGCAGGGACTACAGGAGCTGTGCCGGGCTGAGGTTCCCCACAAAAGACACACACACTTAAAACAATACACACAACACAAATGGTGGTGACATATTCCACCAAACTTCATGGGGGTTTATTTTTCAGGTGGTGGACATCATCTCAACATGGAGACGTCTCGGTCCCGAGCTCAGCTGCGACTCCCGTCCTCTGATGGTCAAAGGTGTAGCTGAGCTTCTGGCTCTGGTTCCTCAGCTCAAAGTAAAGTCCGAGGAGTATGAGGTGGATATAGTGGAGCTATAGTCGTTGTTTTTAAATAGTTTTTCTTGCTCTTATTTTTAATACTTCAGATATGAATAAAAGAATATCTTATCTTACAATGTCCTTACTTCTGTTTCTTTTCACAGAAACTAAGAGAGGAAGTGGTCAGCTTTCTGTGGAATTATGCTCTGAGCAAGGTGTGTGTTTACATCTTTTTACTGTTTTAAGGACATTTTTGCTGCTCTTAAAGGGAAAATTTCCTTTAAAAAAACTTTAAAGAAAAGGTTTTAAAGTGTGGTTGTATTAGGTAGTGACACATTGTCACTTGAACAGTCCTGGCTTCACATAATGTGAGTTATTTTGCACACTGGGATGAACACAAGATGATTTTTTTGTGTGTGTTTTTGTTGTACCAGGATCCAGACGTGGCCAACTGTGGCTACAAGGCTCTGGCAGAGTTTCCTGAAGCCGTTCACAAAATAACGCTCCTTCCTGAGGCAGTAAGAGTCTTCATTTTCATATGTGCATGGAAAAAAAATAGGTGTTTTACTGTGTAATTCAAGAGAAAATCATTGCACCTTTGCCAAATGAAATCCTTTGAAAACACACAAGTTTTATTCAATACATTTGAAGCTGATTGATTGGAAATGTGGCCATTTCAATGTACCGAGAAACTTTGCTTCTGTGTCTAATGTGGAGGCCAGGCCACCTGCAAGTCCTGAAGATGAGGAGGATGGACAGTGCGAGGAGGAAGAGGAGAAAGAGAAAGATCTCTCCGTCCCAGGATCTTCTTATGTGAAGCTAATGAATCTGACTCCAGTCTCTGTTCTCCCAGGTGATTTTTTTTTTATATATACTTTTCAAACAGAGCTCCTGCTGCGACCGTTTATTAAATTTCTCACAGATATTTATCCTCTTTATTTTTTTTTTTGCCCCCTCAGCATTTGAGCTCTTCCTGACATCACTGGTGAGGCAGGAGATGAGTCAGATGCCACGGGGGGTTTACTTCTCCGCCCTGAGGGGAGGGAACCTGCGATCAGACCAGGGTAAAACTGTGGCGGGGATCCCGCCGTTCATGCTGAGGACCTACGAGAAGAACAAGCAGCCTGGCCTGAAGCCTGGACTCGCAGGTGAATTAAGAATTCTGTCTGTGGGATACATCACTCCTCTCTAATGTTAAAATGTGCTTTACAGGGAGATGTGCTTGCCGGTTTGTGTCCAACCTGTTGAGTATTTGACAGCTGTTTACTGCCAATATGATAAATAATTATCTCCAACGATCCAAGAGAAGATTTCCCATTATGTGATTTCATATGATGGTGGAGAAAATGTTTGCGTATTTTTGTCAAATCTCTGCCTTTCAGAATATATTGACACAACCTAAATCCAGGGTCGGCAGTTATTTTTTGAAAGCTATTGAATATTGGGCTAAATCATTTTCTTGTAAACTATTGAATATTTTACAAAAATGGCACATTTAGGAGATGTGTTGCTGTTGCTAGTGTCTTGAGTCTTCTCTTAGACTCATTTAATCTTTTATTTAGAATAAAGACTCTGAATTCTGAATGACTTTTTCATTTTTTTGAAGAAAGGCAAACAATTTAAAATCTCTTTTAATTTAATTAAATTTTTTTCTGAAAATAAATCCGATTTTTCAATTAATCTAATGGGCCAGTTTTGGCCCACGAGCCACCACTTGCTGACCACTGACCTACTATATTATCTCCAATGATGTCCAATTATGTGATTTCATATGTTGGTGTGAAATTTTCTAAAAACATCATCTCCTCATCAGGCAAACCTTTTTTTTTTATGTGTATGAATAAAGGCTCTTTTTTTTAATCAGATTTTTGAATAAATCTACTGAGCCTCCACTTGCTCACCACTGACCTAAATCTTACATTGATTTAAAAAAATAATAATGTGTGTGAATAGTAGAAGAAACGTGTGTGTGTGTGTGTGTTTTAGCTGGAATGCTGCTCAGTTACGAGCTACCCGTGCAGACCGACCGCAGCGGCAAACCCATCGACCGCTTCCT
The DNA here is from genome assembly GCF_019176455.1 of Solea senegalensis. NCBI lineage: Eukaryota > Metazoa > Chordata > Actinopteri > Pleuronectiformes > Soleidae > Solea > Solea senegalensis. The sequence goes on from NC_058023.1 coordinate 6,071,715, forward strand.
CGTCAGCCGCGGCCGCAGCTACCAGCAGATCCTGACTGCTCTCATCCATGAGGTAGAACACACGCAGTATATAAACCCGTCCGCCCTCTTCCTCCGACTTATTTTACTTATTATTTTACTCGATTGTTGCCGCGCAGGTGAACATTCAGCCGTCCGAGTGGCACAGAGCTCTGCTCTTACCGCAGGCCTGGAGGGGCTTCATGAACCGAGCTTTCCACGCCGTCTTACAGGTTTGTGACGGACTGATTCTACCCGTGGTTCTAGATTAAAAGAGTGAAACAGTGGTCACAAACTAATGTAATAATTAGAACTATCTATGGTTTTCTAAACTGTCTGACCAGTTGTTTTTAAGCCTGTGTGTCTTGACTGCCCAAAACATTTTACATCCAGTACAAAAAATACTTAATGACATTATTAATTTATATTATGTATAAATTCTCTTTCAGAATTCACATTGCACCTTTTATAATCAGTTGCGTGTACACATCTGAATTTAAGCCTATATATAATTCATATTCCCTGTATCTGTATAAACAGTGCATATGTTGTGATTTCATTTTTATTCTGCTGGAATTATTAGTTTTTTATATATCTTAAATTTTATATAGGCTTTTTTTCTTCTTCTTTTATGTTTATGTCAGCACTTTGGGCTTGAAAAGGTTTTGTGCTAATAATGTAATTGGGACCCTTTTTTAAAGATTAATACTTAACATTACAGGGCACACATACATTTATTTTTGCATTTTGTTTAAATACCACACATCATATTTTCCTCATAACTTTAAAAGCAGGTTTTTGTATGTCAGGTGGTGATAGTTGAATTTTAATAAATGACTTCAGGACACACTGTGTAAATAACTGTTCACCTTTTTTGCTTTAACAGCTTATTCTTGGTTATTTATTAGGTCGTTTTTGAGCTCTGTAAATCTACTGTAAATTGAATATTTGCCTAATCCAGACCTTAAAAAAACCTCAAAAGTATATGATGTTGTTCCTCTACATTGTCACGGTGACTGTGGTTTGCTGCCTGTGCTCAGGGTCGACGCGCTGACCTGGAGATGCAACAGAAACAGGGCAAAGAGAACGCAGAGGAGCTGCAGTACAAACAGCACTGTGCCTGGATGTGGTGAGACTCACTTACACACATTCAATCCATAATTTAAATGCATCCTATGTCATTTCTGCCACAATGAAAAGACCTAGTTTGAATGGTGTCAGGAATAAAAAAACCAAAACAATTATTTGTTTTAATGGAGTGTGTGTTTTTGACTTCGAACACATCACTGGCATTATTAGAACAATCTTTCATACAGCGATGATGCTCAAATCTGTCTTTTTCCCTCTCTTCCCTGTATCTGTCCTTCCTCAGGGCCAGAGATCAGCTGACTGACGTCATCAAAGTTGCTACAAAGTGAGTTCTCCATCTTTTGATGACTACATTTATGAGATCTACAGGAAGCTCTAAATGTATTATTTTTATCTGACGACTCGGTATGTTCTTCAGAGACAGTCCTGTAGTTCAGGGCAACTCCATCCTGGCTTTGAGCAGTTTGGCCGCTGTCCTGGCTAAATATGAGAGCAACTTGCCTGCTGATAGCGACGGCAGCCTCGGGGTAAGATACTCGACATCGTCACTTGTGGAACGACAGTGTGTGAGAGAGTCAAAGCTCCACAGATGAAGCTGACTGACTTTTGTTGTTTCAGGCCGGACCAGAGTTTGTGCCCACAGCCAGCTGGTTGTCCATGGTGCTGGAGACGCTGCTCAGCATCATGAGCAGCAGCTACAAGGCCAGAGGACAGGTTTTCCCCTGGTTCCTACATGTGAGTGTCCGTGTGTTTTGGGCCTTTGTTTGCCGCTGAAGTTACTTCAGGTCATCACTGGGTTTTTAATCTCACCGTAAAACGGTCTTTTTCAGCAAGGAAAATTAAGTTTCTGTCACTTTTTAAACTGCACCCTCTCCCACACCAAATTCCATAGAGAAAATCATTGATTTTATATCAAGGGGCACAAAAGGTAAGGTTAAAAGTGTTGTTTTGTCACTTGGGTGTTTGATAACCTTTGTTTAAAATTGCACAATTGACACAAACTTTCCAAAGAAGGCAGCATTAGACCAGCAGCCCCCGTGTCGTCGCAAGTTAAAAACAATGATTTTCTCCATGGACTCTGGTGTGGGGAAACGAGCTGTTACAGAGCAACACAAACTCGACTTTCCTGTAAGAAAAGGCTGCCTATGATGTCAAGAAGGAAATAAAACTCTGGACACCACGTTTCAGCGTTCCTACTCGGGTGAGAACACAGCGAGTGCCATCGCTCGCTCCTGTGCCAGCCTGGCTCTGTCCTTGCTGGTTCCGGTGCTGGTGGTGTGGCAGAAGGACGGCGTGGTCCAGGTGCTGTCAGCTCTGCAGGCCGGTCTGCCGGGCTCACCCACCGCTGACGATTCCCAGGCCGTCCAGTTCCACTCGGGCCTTGGGCTGGGAATGGTACTGTCCAGTCTGCACCACCAACGCCTCGGGTACATTTGTTTATATCTGGAGAGGAGTGAATCAAACGCACCGTGACTTATCACTGACTGTTGAGTCTCATCACCTGTGACTGTGTGTGTGTGTGTTGTTCAGAGACGTCTCTGTTCAGAGGGACACTGAGCTCCTCCTCAGTTCTCTGGAGGCTCTGGAACGCTGCGCCTTCAATCCTGACCTGGAATACAAGTCAGTGCTCCGTCTTCAGACATGAACTCTTCAATGTGACTTAGTTTTATTGTGTTATTAAGTGAGAAATGTGAATTGTGCTGCACATTTAGGAAATACTTTATTTATTGTATGCGGATTTTGTTTCATTACCTTCTTTTTCTTCTTCTTTGTTTCCTCTCTGCTTCATACTTCTGCCTTCGGTCTACTTCTTCCTTTTTTATCCAATCTTTTGTGTTTGTCCATATCTTATGTCTCCATCTACTTTCTATTTGTTTTTCTAATATTTCTGTTTGTTTTTGTCCAATCTTTTGTGTTTGTCCTAACCTTTGTCCTGCCATCTTCTTCTCCACGTCCTCTTACATGTTCATTCTTCTTCTTTTTCATCTTCTTCCTCTGTCTACCGTCTTTGTTCGTCATCCTTCTTCTTGGTTCGTCTCTGTCAACTTTTTCCTTTGTCCTACTTCCTTTGCTCTTCTATTCTTATTTGTCCTCTTCGTTCTTTTTTCTTTGTTTCCGTCCTGCTTTTTTTTTGTCTGTTTCTTCCACATCTCCTTTCTTTTTAGTCAACTTCTTTCTTCCCTCTTTCTCTTTTACCTTTCTTCTATGTCCATGTTTGTTTTTGCCCCTGCTTTGTTCTCTTGGTTTTCTCCTCCATCGTCCTTCCTTTACATCATCATCTTCTTCTCTCGTCTTCCTCCTCAGTACTGGCTGTATGTTGGGTGTGGGTCTGGTGCTGGCAGCTCTGTGCAGCAGTGGACAGACGGACCAACACCTTCACGTCACCAGAACTCTAGACAAACTACTGTCCAACCTGCAGGACAGCAGTGGACACGGGCGCATGCTGCAAGAGGTTCGACAGCCAGACACACCACAATTAATATCATCATTTTTTGTGTTGCAGTACAGCAACACAGACTCGTTTAAAGGTTGATAACAATGACGTGTTGTTGTGGAATGTCTTTGTGCAGGTGTTGGCGTACGCTGTGGCGTGTGTGAGCGTCTCAGCCTTCAGTGGAGGCCTCATAGATGCTGCCAAAGCTGAGGAGGCCATGAGTACGCTGCGTACTCTGACGGAGGAGAGCCAGCAGGTTCGGCAGGGGAGAGTGGAGTCTTTGTGTGTTTAGTCAGATAAAAAGATGTAAACCTGATTTAAAAAACAAAAAAAAAACCTTGTGCGTCCAGACTCCCGGTTTCTCTCTGGCTCTTGGTTTGGTCGTCCATGGTCTGTCAGTGTCCGGTCACGGGAAAGCAGAGGACATTCACCCTCGACTGCTCGCTGCTTGGATCAAAATCCTTCTGGCTGAGGTACCACCATCTTCCCAGCCCTACATGAAAATGTGGTTTTCAGGTCTGAACTGTCTACCATCCGTATTTGATTTTACATCACGAGACGTCTCTTTGTTTCAGGGTTGTCCCACGATGCAGCGACTGGCTGCTGTGAACGGCCTTGTAGCTTTGGTAGGATCTGAGAGTTACCTCATCCAGGTAAGAAATCCACTCCTGTTTTCTTAAATTTGTATGATGAGCAAAGGAACTGCTGCTTTAGATCAGAGGTTCTGCTTCAATAATTAGAATGAGAGTATTTGTTTTTTCAGTTTTGTAAGTTTAGCTTAATAGTGTAGCTTAGCTTTGTTGCATTTCTTTTAGTTTCTTTTTGCTTAGCTTTGAGTAGCTTAGCTTAGTTTTGTTTCATAACATTTATTTTAGTTTATTAGCATTGTCATTAGCCATTACATTTGGCAAAAGCAATTATTTCATGTAGTACAAAATGATGTTTGTTTGTTTGTTTTTTATACATTTTACCTTTGTGTGTTTTGTTTTGCAGCTAAAAAGTGAGTTGGAGCTTTCCTCTCAGCAGCAGAACAGACTGAATGAGGTCATTAGAGCCATCACACAGGTACATTTTTTTCTCTTATTAAAGACACTCTCATTGTCATTGTTTTTAAACACATGTCTTTATTATTTTTTACAAAACTCTGACCTGATACATCCTCATCCCCTGTCCTTAAAGCAGTGTTCACAAAGCTCTACTGTCTGTGTTACCACCATAACTCCTAAATTCAAAACCTGGTTCTGTTTGTCTCCAGTGCCCCCCCTAAGCACAACATTTTAAGTAAAATAGTATCAAATGTGCACCACAGTTATATTATTCAAATGATTTTGCCCTTACACCACATTTTATTAATGTAACTGTTTTTCTTTTTAAAGTTAACAGGGTTTGAACAGCCTTGAAAAACCTGGAAAAGTTACAGAACTTTTGATAAGGGGGTTAAAAACTGTGTTCTTCTTCCTTCTGCGTTTCCTTTCACAGGTCATCACCTTCTCAGGAGCCATCGGTTTACAGTCAAACAGCGCGTGTTTGGTGGCTCATTTATATTTGGCTCAGGTGTCCACCAGTCACAGTCACACAGCAGGTACTGTACGTGCGACACACACTGATGGTTCCACTTCATCGACATGAACACGAGCTGCAGCTTTCCTTCTGTGTTTGCTCTCAGTTCCTCAGGATTTCAGTTACCTCTCCGAGAAAAGTGTCATCAGATCCGTCGCCGACTTCATCTCCGAGGCTGGGAAGAAAGGTCTGTCAACATGTTGATTACCTTAAACGTATCTTCGCGTAGCTGCAATGAGATGAGGAGTTTAACATTGACTAATTACGAATGCCTGCTTGTGCGCAGGTCCAGATTTCTCTCCTCCTCCTCTTGTGAAAGCTGCTCTCACCTCTCTGGCATCGGTTGGAGCCAGTTTCCAGTTCCCACCTATAAACTGGAGCGCGGTGCTGTCTCCTCTCATGAGGCTCGGCTTCGGTAAGAGATCTTCACGTGGTCACGCGTCCATCATCAGAGACGAGCAGAGTCAAAGCACCGCGTTTGATGTTTCTGTCTCTTCACAGGAGAGGACGTGCAGCATCAGTGTGTGGTCCTGGCCGCGTGTCAAGCTCAGTCTTCTCAGAGTGCCGCTCTCTTTCTGGGCTCCTGGCTGTCGCCGCCGCTCGTGCACAGTCTCAGTGTACGTTCCTCTGTTCCTCTGACATACATTCTGATCATGAAGTGAAAAACCACCACATAGTGAAATCACTTATTTAGACCATTTTTAAACCTGGTTAAACCTATTTTTGTTGTTTCGTTCACTCCCCTATTTCCTCTCCATCTGCATCATTTCCAGTGTAACGCTAAGACTGTTGGTAATGAACCTTACTTTTGACAACATGGGACAGCGCTCAGTATTTCTTATTTCATCTTAATTCATGTTATTAGCTCCTTAAAAATTATTCACTCGCCATTGAGTTTGAACGAGGGATTGAAGTCTTGTTTTGTTTCTGCCGTATTTGTTAATTTATTGGATTAAAAAATCTTAAGAAAATGTATATTTTACGATTTTAGTTTTGTAATTTCTGTTTTTTTTCCCTTTTCATGCTTATATCTTATATTTTGACCAGTGTCTGTACTTTTATCTGGCTGTGCAGAGGTTCTTCTTGTCTTTGTTTATTGATTATGAATATTAGAACTGACACAGTGTGACAGTGCTATGGCTGGTCCAGACATTATTTATAAAATACAATTTTAATTCATTCTTTACTTACTAAAAATCTAGATTTTTTATATCTGAGAACTTTATCTGGACATAATGTAACCTGATGATCTGCAAAGTTGCTGTATATACAGCAAGTGCATCCTCTGCATGGGTTAAAACAGACATTCTACCCAGATTGGCATGACGCACAAGTCATGAATGTTATAATCTTCAATTTTTAGAAAATATTACATGTAGCCACTGAAAACACAGACCAGATAAATGCTGTATTTCAAACCTACACCTTATTTCTCTGACTAAACATTCAGTGCAGACTTTCTGTTCTTTATTCTTTTTCCACACAATATTTGGGTTGATATGGATGAAAAATACAGCGTTTTAATGTCCAGGTAGAGTTTCACAGTGTATTTTCCTGCCCCCCCAGTGTCAGACCCGTGCTCACCTCTACACGACCCTGGGCCTGTGGATGAAACACGTCGCCGAGGACAAGCTCCAGGTCTACGCGGAGACTCTGGGTCTGCAGCATTTCCAGGAGGACGTTAGACTCCAGCGTCTGTCCCTGTGCCGCTCTCTCCTGCAGGGCCTCGCGCAGGCGATGGCCCTCCCCAACCCGCCCAGCAACTGCTGGACAATTCTCTGCTCCACCACAGAGAAGATCTTCAACCTCCTGCCCAACAACATCCAAGTACGACTGACGACTGTCGACAGTCATCGCGATTATAATTGATATAGTTGATAATTCTTGTATTTTGTGGAGGGCAAAAGAAAAACTTTCCCTCAGGCTTTTCTTATTTCTTTCTTGTGTTGATATGGATTTGTTTCAGGACGACGAGGTGGATTTGTACATGGGCGTGGCCAAATGTCTGTCTGAGATGTCCGACACAGAGATTGATCGAGTCGCTCAAGTCACAGAGGTACAGTATGACGTTTTCTCCCATATTTGTGGAGCTTGTGATGTGAAAATCCCAAGTTGTGAGTTTGTTAGTCCAATGTGTACCATTTAGCATTGACAGATTATTGGCAGAAATTCATTACACTACCCATACATATGTTTGTGTACGCTCATAATTGCTTTATAATATAAATTTATTGGGTTTTATGTAGAGTAAGCCTCTACTTCAGGCAAGAGTCTTGACTTTCAGCAGCCTGAACAGACAAACCAGCCTGAGGGAGTGTTCTGATTTGCTCAATTTCCATGGTTACAGCCATTTTTAATGAAATTATTCTTATAAAGTTTGCATTTGTAGAAAATGGCCCCCCGAAAGGGTCTTGGAAACACTTTAAATCACACATCTTTAACAAGAAAATAATAAAACATCCACAAACCAAATCAAAATCACCAAACATTTGAGGGCTGGATTTAAAATCACCCTGAAAATTAAAGATGAGCAGTGTCTCTTTTATTTATCCTACCACTAGGGGGCAACAGAGTCAAAAAAAGTCTAATTTTCACATGCAGGATTTAAAATATAATAGAAAATGAGCAAAAATGTGTCATTTACAGACTTTCAAAGTAAAAAATATTATCAGTCATGTATATATAATGCTCATGTGTTGTTTTTAGAGTCAGATGGAGAAGACGTGCTTCACGCTGTCTTACCTGACGTCCCAGGGCAGAGTTCCCCTGTTGAGTCTCAACGACATCATCGCGGGCGTGCTCCGCGGTTGGCCGAGCCGCACAGTCGGCTGGCTCCTCCTCCAAACGTTTTATCAGTGTCGCCTGGCAACCGGCTCCAACACAGGTGAAGTTGAAACCTTTTTTTTTTATGTTTTCTCATCCTTGTTCTGTTTTTATCATCATCTGTCCTTGAGTTCACATGAGGAAAGAGGTTTGTTCTTTGCTGCAGGCGTACCAAAACGAATGGAGTGGCTCCTTGAGCTGATGGGACACATCCGAAATGTTGCCTACGGTGCCACGTCTGTCACATGTGGAGACACCAGACTGGTAAGTTTCTCTGTGGAAGAAAATGAATGTCATCCAATTCAGAATTTTAAAACCCCTTAAATCTCTCACATTCAATAACTAGATAACTTTTTTATTTCCCTGAAGGCCACAGACTTCCTTTTCCAGGTCTTTGCTGCCGCTGTCGTTTCCTGGGGCGACCACGTCATGCCCGTCCTGCTGGGCATCAGAACCCGCTGGTTACCGTGGCAACCAGGCCCCAAACCTCACGCTCTGCAGCACAGTCTGTATGGTCGTGAGTCGCTCGCTGACCACGTGCTGCCGCAGTGTCTGCTGGGATTGCCCCACAGCTTGGCTCTGCTTGTGGACAAAGAGCCGTGGAGCGGCCAGAGACAAAAGGTGAGTGTGGAGTTCAGGGCGTCACCTGACGTTTGTTTGTTTGTTTATGTCAAATATTATGTTTGTGTGTATACACCAGCAGAGCAGGGGCGAGCGGGGACAAGAAGGATATATCTCGTGAAACTGCTTAAACAATTGTGTTTTTTTTAAGTTGTGGAATTCACTGCTGACACTTTTCCTGAGCACTTCTTAATGTTTTCAGTCATTTTTTTTCAATATTGCTGTTGCCTCCATGTGTCTCGACATGAAACAAATCACTTCCTGTGTGCAGCGGCGGAATGTCGCCACGTGACACAAGATCTAAACACTGCTCTTACTGAGAATCTGAATGAGTCGTGTGGAGCTTATAGACCAAAGTCAGCGTTGCGGGAACTCATTTCAAAACAGTTTGTATGCAACAGACGTATATACCGTATTTTCCGCACTATAAGGCGCACCGGATTATAAAGCGCACCGGATTATAAGGCGCACCTTCAATGAATGGCCTATTTTAAAACTTTGTCCATATATAAGGCGCACTGCATTATAAGGCGCATAGAATAGACGCTACAGTAGAGGCTGGGGTTACGTTATGCATTCATTAGATGGAGCTGCGCTAAAGGGAATGTCAACAAAACAGTCAGATAGGTCAGTCAAACTTTATTTATAGATTACAAACCAGCGTTCTGACAACTCCGTTTACTCCCAACATGAATAAACAGCTGTTTTATGTGATGTGGTATTTCGTTTATCTTTTAACAACAGCAGGGTATAACATGTAGTGCAACATTTATATCACATAGTGGAGGGGAACTTTTCCTGGATTCAATAAACACGTAAAAAACAGTCTGATACTGTTACGGTAAATCAAACGTTAGTGCTATCACAATATAGTAACACTCGAAATAGTGCAAAGCAATAACAGTATATAAATAACTCAACGTTGCTCAAACGTTAATGTCACACAACACAACACACAAAATAAACATGTAAAGCTCACTTTATCAAGTTATTCCTCATCCGCGAATCCCTCGAATTCTTCTTCTTCAGTGTCCGAATTAAACAGTTGGGCGAATACGGGATCCAACATGCCCGGCTCCATCTCGTCCGGATTATACGGCGCACTGTCGGCTTTTGAGAACATTTGAGGTTTTTAAGTGCGCCTTATAGTGCGGAAAATACGGTAGTTAAAAGTTACGTACTACAGCTTTAAATCAAGACGCCATTTTGTGTTTTCTGCAAGCTATTAGTCGCTTAAGGTCCGTGAACCAGATGTTATCGTTTTTGTGACAATGACATATGTATATTTTGTGTGTGTGTGTGTGTGCCAGTTCATAGACTGGCTTCTCAGCATAACAGAAGGTCCCGACCAAAGCGTGTCGCCTGCAACCGTGAGCACAGCCAAAGGTGAAAAACACAAACACATCACACGCTATTCATGCTGCAACTCGCCTTAGTAACACACTTGACATTGAATGTTTTGAAAGGCCGTGTTTTTCCCTGAATGCTGCATTAATTGAACTACATAAAATAACAATGTGAACCAAGTTGTTCTTTATGATGTAATAACAGTCAAACATTGTTATTGAACATAAAATATGTACAGAAACATTAACTACTGGAAAGAGTTTCCAAATTAAGAATACAGACTGTGTCTTTTCCTGTTCCACTTCCATCACACAGTCACCACGGCAACAAACAAACATGAGGAAAATGTCATTGTGGTTTATATGATCGTCTTCTTTGTGTTGTTGTTGTTGTGCTTTCAGCTGCTCTGTTGGCACTCAAGTCCTCCACTGAGTTCAAGAAGAAGGCCGTGTGGACCAGAGCTTACGGGTGGTAGCCCTCAGAGAATGTAACCATGGCAACACATACACAGTGCCTGCAACACGCAGAGCTGCGTCTGTCCTGCCCGAGCTTGTGGGACATGGACAGAGTGACGGCAGCAGATGTGTGGAGGCTCGCTGCGGCTTTTATGAGCTCGGATAGAAACAGGCATTAAACCAAATCCTGCTTTTGTGGCTCCTGGATCTTTCAAAAAACATGGACAAATCAAATTCAGATTTGTTGAAGTCCTCAACTTTCAAGTTTATTTGACCCTGTTTAACATCAGTCCTGAGTGATCTCATCACAAGTGTACAGTCCAAGTCTGAACGCACCCAGTTCCCGAGTACGTCCTCGGGTCACACATTCATAGTTGGCATTTTTTGGAATTCACTAGACCTCGCCTCTTCAGGTGATGCACTCTGAACTGCTCCAGTTTTTACACTTCTCAGCAACCATATTTTGAGTTAATTGTCGCCACCACCGCGTTTGGTTTAAATGGTATTTCATGTTTTTCCCCCAACTAATTTTTTCTCATACAACTCACACAATCACAGGATGTCGTACACAGCCATACTATTAAAACATAATTATGTCCTTGCAAACAGTGCGTTTGCATGTTGAACATCCACACAACAGAAGAGGGACAGTGTTCTCACCCAACACTGTCCACTTGTAATCAAATCTCTCTGGATGTATGTTAAATACCAGGTCTGAACAGAAACTGTGAGACTAAAATCCTCCGTGCCCATCCAGTTCTTTGTCTAAAATGTGTCATCTTCTTTTTATCTTGTTGTTCAACTTATCCAGGTGGCGCTGTCTCTCCTTCAGGAGCTGCCACACGGTCACCGTGGCTCCTGAAAAGACAACATGCGGGCAGAATAAGAATATTGTGTCTATGCTAATGCTGCATACATGCAACTGTCTGTGCATGTGATCTCTGCAGATATGAAAGGTCATGTATGTAAACAAACAAACAAAAGTATTATACATGTATTTAGACATGAAATGATCATGATGTGTCATTAGGAAGGGGTGAAATCATGGTAAAGTGTGGCTCCACTGACAACATGGTGCGGCCATCACAATATCAAAATAAAGTTTCATCATTGCGTCACAAACTTTCTGTTCTAAAAAGTCTCAGTACCCATCTCTTAAACCTCTCAACCAGAGAAGAAAAATAAGGAACGCAGTCAAGTTTGCGACAAATTATTTCGGATTTGTTTCTTCCAGAAAAGGAAGCAACACGGGAACTTCTTCCTCGTTCATTCGTGGCCTTTTCGTCTCCTCTGAATGTCGGAAACGATTGAGAGATTTGGCATCTGGGAGGCTCTGCGACGCCACAACGAGAAATCTAACATGTACACGCAAAGAACCCAGAAGAAGAACATTCAGGCAAGAGGTGACGTCACACGAGAGGCAGAAAACTAGTTCCCTTTGAATTAACACAAGCTTTTCCGGCTGTGTTCTCACACGGAAATTTGACGAGGGAGCTGGCACAAGAAGTAGTTCTGGAATATGGCCAAATTGATTCTTGTGGAGACGTGTCCATGCAGTCCATCTGGATCGTTTTTTTTAGGAATTTGTAGTACAATGAACACTGGATAACTGATCTTACCAAGAACGAGAACAGGCAGGTAGAACAGCAGGATGAAGGGGGGATGAATGGGGATTGAGTTTGGTCCTGCTGCCTCAAGTAAAGGCAGGGCCTGGTACAAAGTGACACCTGAGAAGATGAGAGAGTAGAAAATAATCCATTAATTGTCCATTATACATTATCTTCAAATGTGACTGTATTTACCATGTTTAAAAGTACATTCCCCCTCAGGGAGTTTGCGAGTTGTGATATTTATGCTAACATATTCAAAGAAGTCACTTATTCGGTCGATGCTATGTCAATACATTATCATATCTCATCGAAACTGACTTTATGAGCTAAGTTTGTGGTACTACGTTAACATACCACCACTTTGTCTGTGGCATTATCCTTGCCTTTGCGAATCGTGGTCTCACAAAGTTCACGAGTACCATTTTTAGAAGGCACCGAAAGTAAAATAGATTATTTAAATCCGTACTAAAAACGTCTCTAAAAAGTTCTTTAAAGTATGCATTAAAAGCCATGTCCGATGTTAACTTTTTCGACTAGTCAAAAGTGTTGACACACTAGTTGTTGCTCCCTGAAAAATCACCTAATAACTGACTGAGGTGATGTTTTGGGTCCTAGCACTGGCCTGAAATGTCACCTGGTTGGTACTAAAGACATTTTTGCTTCTAGTTTTATGTCAATTCTGCCCAGCACCAAGTATTTACTAAAATTGGATGTGAGTACTTGTGAATAATTTTGTTTCAATGCCACTGTGACAAAGTAAGTGTGTCTGGTTGCAGTTAACAACACTGTCCCCTCACACATGGACTAAACCGGACTGCCCTTTTTACACACACTTCCTGACATTTTATCATCACCTCTGCTTTGTCAACTCATTTCCTGTATGCACACCATTTCCCTTGCACAACGCCAGCCTGCAATACGTTACGAGTGAAGCGTAGCTGGTACTGTGTTTTGTTTCTCAGGTCAGTGGCAGAAGTGAAGGTTGGAATCGTCACCTTCTGTGGCAACTGACAGGACATACAGGGGGATCCAGAGTGTGTAGCGGGTCCTCAGCATGGTGACCGACGGTGTGCCCATGACTCGCAGCAGCTCATGTGGATATCTGTCATCAAACGGCACACATTTAAGTTACGATTCCGGCACAGTTCTTTTAACATTTTATGATAGATATCATTAACCTTTCTGTATCTCTGACACCGTATTCAGTTCAGCAAAGGCCTGTTTTCTTGCTGTTCCTCTCCATATACCTTTGTAGTGAACATAACCTGTGCAACCAGTTGGTTCACATGGTGCCTGACAAGATCTAACAGGAGTAGGTTTAACCTCAGTGGAATAAATGACTTTGTAATGTCATAGGGTTTGCTCATATATGCAGTATTATACTCCATTATAGGGATGCACAGAGGTTTTAATGAGCTTAGACTGATGAGTTTTGCAGGGAACTATTGATGGGGGGTGGTGATCGGTACAGTGAAATATTGTGATTTTTGTGTGTCAGTTTTTTATTCTTTTTTCAAACTGATGTTTTCGTGGATTAGCATAAACATCCATTGACCTTTCTGTCCACGAGATGGTGCCAAGTGCTCACCCTCAGTAGAGCTGTTGTGTATGTAAATCACAATATATGATTTCATAAATGTCAAGTAATTTTGCAATATGTCGTGACTTAAATATCGTGATATAATCGTATCGTGGAGCCTCTGGCGATTCCCACCCCTACTGGGAACCCAAGAAAGACCAGTGTAGACATGTTAGTGTCTTCTTTGTCTTCTTAATTTTTGGCATTGATGCATATTCTGACCCTTAGCATAGCCATTAGCCTGGAATGTTCATAGCGAACCTTACTTTTTACAGTGTGGGACAGCGTTCAACATCTTTTAATCATTTACATCAATTGGGAATGGGTAAGTGTTGTAACATAGTCACTAGTTGTTTTCTTGTTCTTCTGAGTTGTTTTTAGTGCATAGCTAACATCGCAATTCATGCAGGGATGAAAAACACCATACAGCTGCTGTTTTCTGGATTATGCTGAAGAGTTTATCTGGAATTATTGATCAATAATGCTGAATATCCTGTCTGTGTGAAATATATTTCAAGACAGAACACTCTATAAGTGACATTTCTACCGTAAAAGGTCCAAGATGTTCCACAACAAGAACTGGACACACACAACTGGTTCACTCTGGATCTCCTCCAACATGATGACCAGGATCAGCAGGAGGTTCTTCTCCGTAACCTGAAAAAGAAAGTGTAACGCAGAACTGTTTACTTACTAAACATGCAATCGCATGTTTAGTAAGGGGATTCCAGCGAGGTTATAGGTCTTGATGACTCACTTGGATGAAGCGAGGAAGGAGTCTGGCTTTCTCAATCCCATCTGCGATGTGGAAAAGCTCGAGGATGGAGAGCAGCTGGCAGAGGCTCATCACAAAGCCCACAGAGTGGAATGTATCTGCTATGGCATCTGAGAAGTTCAACAGCATATTTTATCATTCTAGCACAATCCAAGTTATTCCTGCTTCCCTCAAGTGTGTCTAATTTTCTCTGTTAAAGGTCACCTTTGCCAAAAGTCAGGAACCTGGCGATGGTGTTGGACAGGATCCATGTGTGGCCACAGAACTGGAACAGGTTATAAGAGAAGATGTAAACAAACCTGAAGCTGAACCTGCAAATGAAAAGCAAAATTCTTGGATCACTTCATTGGTAAGTTGCCACTTTTTTTTGTTAATTATGATTGGAGATTTTGCATTGTTTGACTTTTTATTGGGACCAGTTTAAATAGCATCAACAGTCTTTTTGTTTTTTAAGCTTTTACTAATAATTTATGCATATAGTTTTCTAAATCAGTGGTTCTCGAACTTTTTACACCAAGCACCACCTGAGAAAATATTGAGCTCTTGAAGTGAATGCAGTGGCATAAATAGACAAGTTAGCTCCTCCCCAAGTACCACCAGAGGAAGCTTGCGTACCACAGTTTGAGAACAATGCTTCTAAATAACGTGCCTAAAATACAGTCTCCTTGGATATGGCTAGTTTAACTATTCAAAACAATATCAATGTGTCGTATTATGTACAAATTTGCTCCCCATATATAAAGGTTGGAAAACACTAGACTAAGAAATCCCTTTCTTTACCTTAGAATCATGCATAAACGTGCTGTATTGGGATATTTAGTGATGATTTATCTAACACTTGTCCACCATTATGCTTGTTAGCTTGTTAGTTGAATTCAGTCTTCTGCGCAAAGATTTAGGTGTTTTTTTGGGATTGGAAACAGACTTGCCTGTCATTCCTTAACACGCCCTAAGAAAAACACAGCATTCCTCCCACTGTAAGAACTCACACAATGCTGCAGCTCTCACTCAAATACTCACGTACATTTCTCCCCCTGTCGTCTTGCCTTTGTCGCTTGTGTTTGCCAGTAAAGAGGGATCAGCAGCAGCAGCTCAGAATCCCAGTGTGAGTTGGAGCGGAGACATTTTTTTTTTTTTTTACCCCAGCTTCTCCTCAGTAAAGACCTGCCTCTTACTTCATCCTCCCTCACAAGTGGCAGCAGAAAAATGCTGCAATATCTCTGTTTGGTTGTTGTTTCTTCAGGCTGGTTGGAGCTGTCATTACTTAACAGAAAGCAGGAAGTTGACATTCCATGTGTGAAAGTTTGACATGGAATAGTCCAACCCTCTGAGAGACAAGTATGAGCTGAATTTCAAGAACACAAGAAAACAAAGGCACACATACTTTCATTAAAGGTCCAGTGTGCGACATTTAGTCAGATTTACTTGCCATAATGTAATTATGTATTATTATATTATCTGTATAAGTGTTTCATCAATTTGAATTTGTAATAATATGTAGTTTTTGCAAGAGCCTTGTTGTACAGAGGCAGCTATCTTGCCCAAATGCTACTTTATTTTTTGCTTCTTCTTCTACACTTTAAGGTGTAATGCCGCCCTCCTCAGTTTGAACGTCTTAACCACAGTTCACAAAGTTCCATATGCCGAAGCTTGCTTTGAAAACAAACAAACAAACAACATAATTTCTGGTATGTGAAGGCTACTGTACTTCCATAAAGAGCTTAGGATAGGGAAGGTTTCCACGAGTCCTTGAAATCCTTGAAAGTGTGCGAGTTATATAGACATGGGTAATAAAAAGTGCTTGAATTTTGTGCAAGAAAGCAGTTGAGTTGATATTTCGGTAATGGTCTCCCTTGTTTGTTACGACGCCACCTACTGTTTCATGCCATAGGATGTCCTGAGGTCTTGTTTGTGCCACATTTTAAATGATTCTCTTTAGATAAAGCATCCACAAGGGTAAACTGGTCTGTAATAATATCATAGTTACTGGTAGTGATTACTTAATCCTTGAGATTAAATGAAGGTTTGTACTGATTTTGAAAGAATTTCCTCACAATGTTCTAAAATGGAGAAACCTAAACAATTCTAATGGTTACTGGTGCTACTCAGTAACACAGTATGCAGTGCGCTCTAGTGGTGGACAGAAAAACCTACACTACAGAGGATTCAGTTCAGTATTTCTCCTGAACATTAGCTCCACTGAAGCAGCACATGACAACAACCAATACTGTTATTACTAGAGATGAAGAGTTTGGAATTAGTAAATAACAGTGGTTTTTGGCCAAAAGTGATTCCAACACATGAAGCATCATTTCTTCTTGGGTTATGTTGTCCTTAAAGTGTCTGAAGCTAACAATGTGGCATTTCTTCTAGACCAGAGTGTCCAGTTTAACGAAAGAGATCAAAGGGGATGTAAAGTGTATGATCTATGAGATGTCACTTTGCAGATAAATGATCAGCGACAGATGGAGAACAGATTAGTGTGGGTTCTAAGAGTCTCTGGACCTAACACCTTTATATATCCTCTGAAATTACAGATGATTTTCTGTATCAAATGCTGCGCTGGACTCAAGAACCTGCACAGTGTGACCTTTCTGACCAGGCCAGCATAGTAAAGCTGTGGTGACATTCTGCAGCTCAATGGTAAGACACAAAATAGACGTAGTCTGTCAGTTGCACTGACAAAATGCTACGATATACAGAATATTATAAAGACACAATCTTTCCTCCATTTTATTTGACAATAAATCATTGAAATTTGGCTCTTAACTATCGTGCTAAATTTCTGTTTTCATCTTTAAAGGCTGGGTAGCTGGCATGAGAGCGGACATAAACCTGTGATTCACTGGTGTTAAATGGGAAGTCCCGGGGATTTAATATCATACTTCACTCACATACTGGATTTCCCATGGTGCAATTTGATAATGTCTCGGGTTAGAGCGTGGTTGTTATAACACTTGTAACTCTTTCTGACTCTAATTAAATCCTTAATGACATTACAGACATTATATGGACATGACTTAATCATTGTATAGACTTTCATGTCATGCAGAGAAAATCGGAGACTTATTGTAAGTCGCTTTGGATAAAAGCATCTGCTAAATGACATGTAATGTAATGTTTTAATTAGCCCTTGAATTTCAACAGATAGATAAGCAACTAGTGATAGATGATATTTAGCGAAGTAGCTAACAGTAGATAGTTAGCTGAGTAAGTAATAGATAGTCAAGCTAGAATGTAGATAGTTAGCTAAGCAGCTAGTGATAGATTGATAGATAGTTAGCTAAGCAGCTAGTGATAGATAGTTTTTACATTATTGTTGGTCAATTTTTATTGTTTTTATGTTTTGGGTTTACTGTGCTTTTTGAGGCAGATAAACAGTTAGCCAGCTATCCAGTGAAGAGTTTAAAAGAGACAGTAAATCTGTAACATATTGCTCAGGTGCCTCTGAACGACGGTTAAAAGCAGATGAGCTGAGCGGAGTGAAATTTCTGGATAAGTCTATTAGCGGCTAAAGAAGACGTCCTGCTGTGTCCAGATGACTTTCACAAGCTATTTCATACAGTATATGACCTAAGTGTTCATGATATGCTTTTACAGTATACATGTTACTGCCATGAAGCTATGTAGACTCTGACGAGGACTATTCATGGTTAAATTCCATCTTCAAAATATAATGTAACACACGGATTAACATAAAGAAGATATAAAATATGTAACATTTCTAGGCCGTGGTCATGTTTTATCGTGTTTATTATTATCAGGTTATTTTATAGTTGTGCTTCTATTTTTATGATTTTAACTTTGCCCTTTGTAACTTTATTTTGCGTTATGTTTTGGAGATGTACAGTGGACTGTGACAGTGATTGCAGTGAAAAGTACTGGAGTATTTAGCGGTGCACTCCTCTCCTCAACCACTTATGTCGCCTTCTTAATTCTTTTTGATGAATGCTGCGACATGATGGACTGTCTGCTGTTTTAATGTGGACTCCAGAAGTAACTGTATCTCCTCAAGACCTGCAGTCACCAGGCGGTCGCTAAAATAGTGTGCTAAATATATCCTGTTTGTGCAGCCGGGATAAAAGTAACTGTGCTGCAGTCAACATGTAGATCAACATATGAGGTTGTTCATGCTACTGGACCCAGTGAACCCCATATTTATACAAAGAAATGTCTGAAAAATTTGTGTCAAGTTTAAAGTCGACCTTATAGTAGCTTGTTAGGGACATGTGGACACACTAGCCTTCTCACCCCATTAATCCATAAATGTTATTTTATGTATAGATGTACATCCCAAAATGTCTTTGCCCTCCTAGGTGGAAGTAATATACTGTCCAAATACACAAACACAAAATGGTTTAATGTCTGAAGACATATTTGCCGACCCCTTAGACAAGTGTCAACTTAAAAGCAGCAGCCGTTACATAGTTTCAGTGACTCTAGCAGCTCATATATGTTAGGTTTTTTGACACATGTAGAGCAGAGTTTCATCCACTCAGGCTTCAGGAGTCCTCTCTGGTTTCCCATTCACTGTCTACAGTAGTTATACACTGCTGACAGTGGGAGGGGGAGTGGGGACATGTTTTGCCTACCAACAGCGACAGTAATCATGGACTGCTGGTGAATTCCGGCTCCTGCTGCCAGAGAAACATCAGCATGCCCAGTTATTCATTCCAATTAGACTGGACTTCCTGGCGGACGTCCTGACACTGACAGTGGTGCTGCCACCCATGGACATGTTTCATTCTAATTTACACCAATGCAATAATCTGAAACAAAACAGAAAAACAACTCTGTTTTACTAAATTAATGAGATCATGTCCATAAAAATCTAATTTTGTTCTCTTTAGACTTACCACGATAATTCTTCCAAAGAAATCTTAATTGGCTGTTTTTTGAATTAACAGGATACTTTACAAAATAAAAGCTTTCAATCCCAAAACAAAGTGGATTAACATAAGTAAGCGGGGCATATTTGCTGCAATTAGATTCTCATTATAATTGTAATTCAATCAGTCGCGGTGTCGTAGCGATGCATCGCTCGCTGTCTGAAAAGTTGCAGACTGCTGCTTTAACTACGGGGCTCACAGTAAAATCATCAGATAGACACCGTCCTTCATGAGTCCTTAGAGGAGAATTATGAGAGATTGAACCTGACCTATTTATGCTGTGGAACCTCAGGCATCTGTGAAAGGGGCCCCTGGCCTCAGACTGGCCCCCATTGACACAGACTAACCTGCTCAGATCCACAGCGGTGGGACGTGACCAGCAGCTCAGTCCACTCTGAAGTGAGTTGTTGCTGAGTTGTTGTCACTTGGGTGTTTATCTGCTAGACTGTCTCCATGTGAGGTGACACAAAACCCCTGCACACACACACACACACATCCTCTCGTCTGACATGACTGCACTTTTAACATTTTACAGTGGAGCCTACATTTGAGCTGCACATGTATTTTTAAAAACAGCCAGTGAGGTGAGGTGTGTGTCTGCACAGACATGTTATCATGTTATCCACTGATACCTCAGATGTGCTTGTGCTAAATTTACTTGTCATTAGATGTGTTAGATAGGGTCTGTTGTCACAGCAACCACGATACAAAGTGAAACTGTGGTCATAAAGTGGTGATGGTTAAAATGAGCAAAAACAAGTAATATGATAGTATAACAAAAACATAATGCTACTGTTTTCTCTATTCTCAGAAAGACCTGCAGGCTATTTTTTTACATCTGGGACAGATGACTTTGGTGGTCAAAGGTCAGAAGAAACTTTCACTTACACAAACTGCATTAGCCTGCTTTTTATTGCATAATGATCTCTCTACTATAGTACTATAGTATAGTTTTCCACCCAAGCTTCAATCAAAATATTGCACATCACTCACCCAATAATCACGCAATAATAGGCCCCTTAAAATGAGAGAATAAATACATTAAACCAAGCAACAACAAAATAAATTACAGGACAATTCAATGAATAAATACCTTGGGTGATATTTCAGCTAATAGAGATGATTACATGTAAAAACAAAAACAAAAAAATCAACAACTTCAACATTTCAACTAAGTCAGTTGGAGAGATACATTCAGACATTATTGCACCATTTTACCGTTTTGTTTTGGGTTGTTTTCCCCTGCAGCTGCTACAGCTGAGTCCGGCTCCTGGAGCCCCCCAAACTTGATTGAGACACCCCTGGATTAACCTAAAATAATAAAAAATAAAAGGAAAACATAAGATTTTTTGCATTCTATGTTCCGCTTTCCCAAAATTATATATGCACTTTGATTTGTGTTTTTACTTTAATTTGCCCATTTTTGCATGCTGGTCCTCTATGGGTCTGCAAACCCCAGCTTGAGAACCGTGTGGCCCAGACAGTAGTCAGTGATGTCTCCGCTCTGTTTTAGATACGCTGCTTTGGGCTTCATGATGCGCGGAGCTGGAATGTTTGGAGCGGCTCCATGTCATCAGCGAGACTGCGCTGTGCGCGCACTGCACCAGCTCGTGTCTTGAGGGACAGAGGACAGATCCTGGGTGGGGAAGGGGGGTTGGTGGGGGGGCTCATCCATCTCTGTCGCTTCTTGTCTGTCGGAAACTCAATGTAAAGAACTATCAGCGGCCACTTCAGCCATGGACACGGAGCAGAGCTGCGTGGAGACACCGGCGACTCTCCAGGCGGTGAAGTATGTGCTCCAAAAACCGGCGCACGGACACGATGATGCACCGGAGAAGACGGAGGAAAGCAAATACGCCGATTTGGAGTTGGGGTATGTGAGGACAGGCGGGACAGGAGCGGGGAAAGACTGTCGCTTTGGCCCAAGAAACCAAATGTCTGTCCTTACTGACAAGAGCAGCGCAAGAGCTCCGTGCGCAACGGCACCAAACCGTGACTTGGCGATAAAAAGGGAAATTGAAACTATAAATAAGGATGATTCTGATGTTGGGAAACGCACGGGGGCTGTGCTGGAGGGTCCCATTGATCCTTTGTCGTCATCAATTCATCATCATCTTCACGCAAAGTCAGAGGAGGAGGACAAACGCGCGCGCGCCATGACGCAGCCAGGTAAACCTGGAAGCGATAAAAACCAGAAAACGCCAGAAGGAGAAGAAGAATTACACTGTGGGGACTTTTATCTGAGCTGGAGGAGCGAGTCTGATGATTTTGAGGAGGAGGGTGACGATGTCACCGTGGTGCTTTCTGATGACAGCGTCCCGTGCGCAACAGAGGACGAGTCCCATTACATTACGACGCACGAGATCCAGCTGTGTGAGCTCTCCGACCACGAGGGGGACTACGACCCCGGGGTGGGCTCCTCCACCAGCTGGGAGGATGACAATCAGGTGTACACGTTTGTCGATTACGCGGCTCTGGACAGGGATGGAGCGATGGGGGAGAGCAGCGGGGACGGCGGCCGTGAAGGCGCAGCAACAGTCAGCACTCTGCTGGAAAGTGATCTGTGCGATGCGGCCAAGATCTCCAGTTCAGATGAGAGTGTGTCAAAGATCCAGCAGCAGCAGAGCAGCGGCTCCGGCGCGAGACAGATCCACCTGTCAATCACAGCCACTTCTCGAGCTATAAATGACCCTGGCAACGTCCAAGAAGAGGGAAATATTCTTTATCATGCCAGGCGCTCCGGGGACATGAGTCGTTATGTGTTGAAGGGGGTTGATGCGAAGGCTGAGACGCTGTGTGACAAGGCAAAGTGTTTCATAGCTCTGCCCGGACGCGTTCACTTTGGCGGCAAATTGAGGGGGAAAGAGGTCACCGGGTATTCCAGCGGTGCGTCCAGCGCCGTGAGTGAGCTGGACGACGCTGACAAGGAGGTGCGCAACCTGACAGCCAAAGCCTTCAAGAGTCTGGCTTATCCTTACTTTAACGCCTTCGGTTTCAGCACCTCCAGTGAGTCCTCAGCATCAGACCGTGGCATCAACAGGTGGTCCACGTTTGTCGACCTGAAGTATGGCAACATGAATGTGCCGCATCAGGGCCTGGACCAAAGTGTTGTCTCCCGCCAGAACTCGTTTGAAATAGCCAAGAACTTAGAGAATATAGGTTATAAGGGCATCGCGCTGGCAAACATCAAACCGCCCACCAGCAAAATATTCACTCTGCGTGGGGATCCCCACAGCGCGTCATCATCCACCAAGAAAATAGAGCTGATGGGGAAATTCAACCAGGGCCACAGTGGAGTGATTACACTCACAGAGACGCTGAATTTTCGGTGCAATGTCAACTCGGGAATGCCCGGCGGTGAAAGACGCACGGACTTTGCACAAAACGCTGCAGGATCACGTTCCACGGATGAAGTTACCGACAGTTTTCCAAGCGCGCAGAGGAGAGAGGCCAGCAAGCCGCCGTCTAAAACCATGGAAGGCACTCACAAGAAAGCCATCTTCGCCTCGAGCCTCATTAAAAATGTGATTTCTAAGAAGATGCAGTTCGAGCAGGAGCGCAAGATGGAGAGAGGGGAGATAAGTGAGCCGCTCCACGCGCCTTCTCCGTGCTTTGTGCACCATGAGAGCGACGGTGTCCACAGGGGAAAAGGGAGCAGGGAGCTGCACACACAGAGCTCCAGGTTGTCAGAGAGCAGCTCCGACTTTACCATAATGTGCTTGGATGAATTAGGGGACATCGTGGACAGCGGCTCGTGTGATACGAAGAGCGACTCTCGCAGACACGACGCACCAGAAACTAATTTGGAGCCGCCGGCGAACGAGGTTGGAATTGACACTAAAAAAGGCGCATTGGACGCGTCTAAAAACACGCTCCTCCGCAGCCAGAATAGCGCGTTCAGATGCTGGAAGGACGAGGAGCTAGAGTTTCAGAAGGATCGTAAAAACGATCAAACTCAGGAGGAGAAGCCGCCGTCAGTTGACAACAAAGCTGGCGAGGGGGACCAGAGCTCCGCGGAGAGTGGCAAAGCCACCAAAATGTCTCATTTGTTTGTGCCAAGTATCCAGCTGCTGCAAAGTGACGGAGAAGCCGGAGAGCAGCTGCAGAGCAGAGATGACTCTCCGTGCGAGGGTGATGAAGACACCAAGCTGCGCTCTGACAACACTCTATGCGTCGCAGACTCCAGGAGAACTACATCCAAATCTCCCGAAATTAAAATCAACTTAAGGAGCGTCAGGGACAACAAAGCGGAGCCTTTCAGCGTCTCCAAGCTGCGCGCTCCGAATATAGGCTGTAACGCAGCGAGCCTCGCCAGAACAGACGAGTTAAAAAGCCAAGTGCTGGCTGCAGCTCTGAAGGGTGAGTCCTCTGACAAAGTGCCACATTTCATGGTTAGAGACATTAGAGATAATAAAGGCAAACTGCAAACACCCATTCACCAAGTGAGGGACGTGCGTAAACTGGTTAAAAGCTCCTATCACTTTGTTTCTCTGGATAACAACGAGAACAAATCAAACTTAGCCTCAGTGGAGAGTCACGCAGAGCAGAAGAAGCAAATGCCACATCGGAATCTCAATTCTGTGTCACCTATTGTGATTAAATGTCAGTCTGTGAATACAAATAGCAACATCAAGCAATGTGAGAGTTTTGATTTATCCAAACAAGAAACACTGGAGGTAGACAGATCATCTCCAGAGGGCGCCAAAAGCATTCCACTGCAGTGGGCAGCAGGGAGAGCAGCCATTAATAATTCCTCAGAGGGAGGCGTTGGTTCAAAAACTGAGAGCAGATTAGGTTCAAAGAAACTGGAAAAAATATCAGACATAATAGAGAAGAAGCCTGAATCAAAAATGGCAAATCAGGTGGCTTTGGAGAAACTCCAGGCGGCTGTGAAGACCATGGAGCAGCTCTATGTGTTTGATAAGAATGAGTGGAAAAGGAAAAACAAGCCTCTGCTTCTAACAGACAGCCACGTGCTTCCACTGTTAGCCGGAGAGGATCATGGGCAACCTGAGGAGGATGGAGCCAGAGGGTTCATCATGGACAAGATAGTCAGAAGAGACTCATGTCCCAGCACAACAGACAAGTTGCCACCATCAACATCATCAGTGGCCGCAGCGGTGGGAGCAGCAGCGGGAGCACTGGTCTGTGGTGAGAACCTGCCAAAGCGGGACGACAAAGACCTTTTTAAGGACCTTCCGACGTCCAGCAGCTTTGACGACAGGCTCTTTGCTAAGACAGTGCAAACCACTGGCAGTAAAACCACTGGCAGTAAAAACATGTTCAGCCTCAGCTCAAGCTTCAAGGCTTCCACATCCGCGAAGGTGACTCAGCCAAACAACGTCACACAAACACCTTTCAGTGACAAATACTTTGTCCCAAAATCCCCCAAACGGCCCACATCCTTAAAAGTCAGCCAGCCGAGGTATAGCCGAAATGAAGGCCCCGAATGGAAGGAGGTGGACAGATCTTCACAGGACAATGAGAACTACCTAACCATTCCGCTCAAATCCCAAGCCAGCAGCAGTAGACAGCCCGCACCTGCAGATAATACATCATTGTTTACATCCACCACTCACTCGCAGCATACCACTCCTCCTGGATACTTGAGATCTGGTACCAGGGGCCTGGAAGACCACAGTCAGACACCAAAGCACTCCAGCATTGTGATGGGGACGTGTACTCCAGAAATCCCTCCTGCTACCATCTACCACTCCTTGCCATTGGGCATGTCCACTAATCAGCCACAAATGTACTGCTTCTCCCCGGCAATCACCCCTGCTCCCACCATAGACCCCTTCCAGGCCACGCAGAGGAAGATGCTCCTGGATCCCACCACTGGGAACTACTACCTGGTGGACACTCCGGTGCAGCCGGCCAGCAAGCGTCTCTTCGACCCAGAAACAGGGCAGTATGTAGATGTGCCCATGCCACAGCCTCCCATGACCCCTCTGCCCATGCCCATCTCACCTTTGGCCCTCAGTCCTGGAGCATACGGACATACTTATATGATCTACCCAGGATTTATGCCCACACCTTCAGTAATCCCGGCCCGGACACTGGTGCAGTCACAGATGTCGATGCATTCAGAGGTGGAGAAGGCGTCGTCGCAGCAGACTGAGGGCATGTACATGGAGAGCCCCTTCTACATGGCCACAGGGAAGTCTCCCCACGTAGCTTCTGGTGTTCAACAGCAGGCCACCACCAACAGGCCAGTGCAGGGCTTCAACCAGCCGGTAATCAGCGTCATGTCCCAGCAGGGGCCACGGATAATTGCCCCGCCTTCCTTTGATGGGACCACCATGAGCTTTGTGGTGGAACACAGATGAACAGCTGCTCAGGTGAGTCAAGTTAACATATACAACGATGGTGTCGGACTGAATTTACATTTTAATCTTTTCAAATGAAGACCATCATAGCAGAACAATCTGATAAGAAAAAGGAAAATGTTTGGTCTTCAAAATTGACAAATCCTAGGACTTCATCCTCCTGTTCGTTGTTGCTTTGTATTTTAGGCCATTTACAAAAGATGCAGTACATACATTTTAAAGACATGACTACAAGAGTATAGTAGTCAATATTTTGATGGTTTCTGGGCTGTCTAAAATGACTAAAGTGTACTCCTTGTGGTGCTCCCAAGCTTGGATAAATGGCAGGTTTATCCAAGCTTGGATAACAATTCTGCCTGGTGACCCCTAGAGAGGGAGAAGCCGGAATAAAAAAGAAATTGATATGATCTTGTGGGTAATGTTCCATATAACGCAGCAAAAACTGTATTACAGCAAGACTTGAAATCTCTATAAATGTCGGAATCATTGCAAATACCAAATCAATCAACTCCATATTTATAATGTCATAACATATATTTCTGCATTCCGTGTCCATTAGCATTCCATCAGTGCATTCACTCCTGCAGTCCAGTTCATAATAAAATTAAGTTCTGTGACCTCCTGGCATTCCACACATGTGCACCTGATCCCACAGTCCATTCCAGTGTATCGTCGTAGCATGTTAGCATTAGACATGTTTGGTTTGTGTGATCACAAATGTTCGGGTTGCACATGAACAACCACTCAGGTTAGTAGATTCAGCCTTTTTTTTTTCTACCATATGGATTTATTACAACCTGTAGTAGTAAGTGAAGGAAGGCAACATCATGGTTCCCTTTGTTTTGTTTTGTTTTCAACAAAGTAGTGTTTTTTAATAGGATTACTCAGTACTCAGCAGCACATGGACATATGCTGCTATACTAAGAAACTCAGAGTTGTGTGGAACTGATAGGCTTAATCAGCATTGTGTGAACTTGTTTTGCAATGGTTTGAATGTGGAATATTGAAAGTGGAACTTTGCAAGGCTGGTCACTCTTTCATAGTACATATTTTATGAAAGTCAGTCCGAAGTTTACTCGTGTGTGGCCCCTCAGTCATATCCTCTTCCTCGCTTCCTCCGACAACGGTTTTCTCTACTTCATTTTTATGGGCTCTGCCTTGATGAACATCTAAAATAACACTATAGCTGCCTTGATCTTATAGCCGGTACATTGCTAGCTGGCTAGTGTGTGTGTGTGTTTGTGTTTGTGTGTGTGTGTGTGTAGTGACGTGAAGCAACTCTGTCGGCAGCCTTGAACTTGCAAGGCTGGTTTTCTGCTAACAAACAGTAGAGGGGGGTGGAGACAGCCCGCAATCTCCCCACAACAAGACACTTAACTATCTAAAAAAAAAAGGTTACGCAGTACAGCTTAAACAATAACACAAAAAGTCATTTCTTCATCATGAAACATGTGCATCTGAGCCCCTCAGCAGTAGCTGGTGAATTCTGATTTCACAGCAGATGTAGAGGATTAGATTGATATACACTTCTTCACTGGCAAGGTGTGCATGTGGCATGTCGGACATGTAGTGAAAGGTCAGGCGGTGGCAGGTGTCTGTTATGTGTGTATACACGGCGAGCTTCAGCTGCTGCCGGACATCGACGGGCTGCCTGGCAGGTCAGAGTCGCAGCAGGGTCAGCTGGCTTTTTATAGGACCAGTCATTTGAAGACAGAGCGAGAGTGAGAGGACGGGTTCATGTGGCCACTGATCGGCAATTACATAAACACAACGTGTGGCATGGCAGCACATAACCTTGGCTGAACATTTGGAGTTCCCCTTCTCATCGGCGTACGACACACCCACATACTGAAGGGATCAGTTTTGTTTATAAAGTCAATAGTCTACAGTGTGACCGGCTGGTGAAAAGAAACTGAAAGGTTGCTAATTTAAATCTTGAGTGTCAAGTCTGGATGAGCCGTTCCAATACTCAGATATTGGACCAGCTTGATCGTCAAAAGGTAACTGTTTCAGATGGATATAAATATTAGTAGATAATCATTGTAGGGATATTGGACATGGAAAAAGTGACATAAGGCCATCACTAGTGTCAATAAGGGTTGGGTACAGTACTAAGAGTTTAAGAGTTTCATGTGCATGTGATATGAGAAGACAGGATGCGGTCAGCAGAAGCAGACAACCACAGTTGCTTGCGTTTGTTTCTCTTCCCCTACAAGAAAAGTGTAAGTGCCCCAGTCAATGCAGTTCAAACCAGAAAACTAAAATGTATACACTGTTTGTTAGAAAACCCAAATTTGTGCTGCAAAAGATTAAACATGAATCGTACAGGACAGATGAGAAGGAAGTTTGACTGAGTCCTATCACTTTATCAGATTAAGAGAGACTTTGGACTGTGACTAACCCAAGGTGGGTACACTACATGACGCATTATACTATATATAATACCCAAGTTGTTTAACTTGCTGAATTGAACTAAAAACAACAACTACTGCCAGAAAGTTTGAAATAATTCCTGGTATTCCCTGCCATGTTTGCTATGCTAGTCTGTCATGCTGAAAGACTGGTTTCTTCAGTTTTGTGCATCATCACTATTGGCAGTTGGTTATCTTAGTTTACTGTGATAAATTCCCCGACATGACTCCTCCCATTAAGTAAGTGTCAAACCAGGGCACAGTTTGTAACTGTTCTTCACTGAGGAGACGGACGCAGCGAAGGACGGCAGGATTCAAACCCACCACTCTCACCATACAGGAACAAACACAGGGGGGGAGGGAACTGGCAATATTGAAATTCTGCTTTGCTGACTCAAAGGAACTTTTTCGAACTTCTTCTCTAAACACGGAAATAGAGATCAAGGGATCTCTATTTCCGTGTTTCATTCGGATAGATCATGGCTCACCGATTAAAACAGGGCCTTACTTGTCCGGTCTGTTTTGACATTTTCAAAGACCCTGTTGTGCTGTCATGCAGCCACAGCTTCTGCAAAGACTGCTTGCAGACCTGGTGGGCAGACAAAGTGATTCGTGAGTGTCCAGTTTGTAAAAGAACAACAGAGAGTGAGCCACTGTGTAACCTGACCTTGAAGAACCTGTGTGAAGATTTCTCTCAGGAGGTTTCTCTACGAGAGAACGCCACCTCAGCACCAGGGGATGGCTGCAGTCTGCACTCTGAGAAACTAAGGCTTTTCTGTTTGGATCATCAGCAGCCAGTGTGTGTTGTCTGTCGTGACTCAAAAACACATGCCAAACACAGATTCCGGCCCATTGATGAAGCTGCAGAGGAGTACAGGAAAAGGCTCAGGGAATCCTTAAAGCCCCTCCAGGAAAAACTTGAGCGCATGAGTCAAGTTCAAGTTGACTGGGATCTCATGGAAAAGGAAATTAAGATGCAGGCACAGATTGCAGAGACGCGGATTAAAGAAGAGTTCAAGAGGCTTCGGTGTTTTCTACAACAAGAAGAAGTGACCAGGATCGCTGCGTTGAAGATGGAAGAGGGACAGAAGAGCAGCGTGATGAGGTTGAGGATTAGGACTCTGAAAGGAGAAATATCAGCACTTTCAGAAGCAATCAGAACCACAGAGCAGGAACTTAAAACTGTAGATGTTGCATTTCTACACAATTTCAAGGCTACAGTGAAAAAAGTAAAGCAGCAGCCCCAGCAGGGTGATCCACAGTTAGCTCCTGGATCTTTGTTAGACATAGCAAAGCATACAGGAAACCTTGCCTACAAGATATGGGACGAGATGAAGGACATGGTCACCTATACCCCTGTGATTCTGGACCCAAACACAGCTGAAAGACATCTTCAACTTGGTGAAGATCTGAGAAGTGTAACATATGACGAGAAAGAACTTGCACGTCTGAAAAACCCAGACCGGTTTGATTGTTTTTTCACAGTCCTGGGATCAGAGAGTATTAACTCAGGGACTCTGACCTGGGATGTGAAAGTTACAGAGGATGCAAACTGGGCAGTGGGCGTGATTACAGAATCTGGTAACAGGTGGGGGGATGTACAGACCGGTACCTGGGAAGTCTGGTTTGACGACAATAAATACAAAGCATTTGCTCCACCACACACAGATAAAGTTCTCTCTGTGAAGAAAACGATCCAGAGGATCCAAGTTCATCTCGACTGGAACAGAGGAAAGCTGTCGTTCTCAGACCCGCTTACAAACACCAACATTTATACTTTCTCACAGACTTTCACCGAAAGGTTGTTTCCTTTCATTAACACGCAAAGCAAGACACCATTGAGTATATTACCAGTGAAAATCAAGGTAGAGTTTTGTCCTGTAGACAAGTAAGTTACTGGTCATCATGAGGATCATGACAAGGATGATAAGATCTTTATTTTCTCAAGAATCAAATCTAATGTGCTACCGAACAGAAGGACTTACTTTCACTTTCATCTGTCAGAACAAATAACATTTTGTGTAAAGAGGGACACACCCAAGTTCAGACCAACACCCAAGGGCAAGTCAGTGGGAAAACTTGACTATACTATAACCAAACTCTACATGACTGACAAACACCAATGCACTACAATGGACTTTGTTGTTGCTGCTGTTGTGGATCTGCTGGGACCAGATTTTGGGGGAAAAAAAAACAAAAAAACTTTTTCAGTCTTTCTCTCTGGCCTGGGATAAAATAACTGATATCAATTTGGGATCACAGCTTACTCTGATGCATGCACTGGATATAAAACTGGATGTACTGTATGCACCTGGAAGGTGAAGCCAATGTGGAAGTGCCTGAACCTGTATTCTCTTGAATGGCCACCAGAGGGGGACTCCCCTGGTTTGTATGTAAGTCTGTCACAAAATGACAAATGAAATGAAAACTTTTCACTTAAATTGTAACATTCCCAAACGTTTTCCTGAATATTTTATATTCTCCATGTCTTGTTTTATGTCTTCTTCAATACTACATGCCGTCCATTTTTGGTCAATCATCTAAGGCCTTGTTTGGAATGAAGCTCAAATCGGATTTGTTAGCATATTCGATCAGAATCTGATCTTCCTGACTAACTGTTCACATTATAAATTCTACGTGATCAATTCTGATCTGTGTGTGTGCATATTGAGATTGTCTAGTCTTAAAGCACTGTGTTCCATCATCTGGCAAAAATAGGACACTCACAAATTTTCTGCGATAGCAACAGACTGACGGAACAACGAACCATTGACTAAAGTGGATGCTACAGGGGAAGGCGCTTATCTCAGTGACTGAGGACAACCCTTCAGATTTCTTTACTTACAACACTGTGGTGTCTTGCTAACTTCATGTAATTTCCTACCTAGAATAAACATACCTTTGGTTTCTTGTTGATGTTGTGTTCAAACGCGCTAACAGAAGTGTCTTTTTGTTCTTTTTTATGTCTCCTACAGGCCTAAACTCTGGATGGAAGCTGGATTCTTCTCCTGTCTCTTATTTACATCCTGCTTCACTTGTTTCTATTTGTACATAATGTTTATAAGGTTTCTTCAGTGTTTTATTTTATGTAGTCACTTCACAGAAATGCGATATAAAGGGACAATTCAGGAATGTTGTATGAAGTACTAACAAATAGTCAGCGCTGACTGCTATTCTATGAAAAGTCTATGACATGTTTGCCACCTGTTCTCACTATAAGACAGACTTTTCTGGCTGGAAACTGAAGTTTGTGTTGCTTTGTGGACCGATTACTCACCCACACCAAAGTCCATAGAGAAAATCACTGATTTTACATCACAGCTGCCTCAAACAGTAACTTCAAATGTGTTCTTTTGTAACTTTGGTGTGACTTTTGATGATTCCAATTTACCCAAGTGACACCAACTTACCAAATAAGTCAGGAGGAGACCAGCGACTCCCGTGTACTCATGAGCTACATACAGTATAAACGTAGATTTTCTTATGGACTTTGGTGCAGGAAAGTGGGTACTTTACACGCTGAGGTTTCCAGTAGAAAATGCTGTCTAACATTTAGATAAAGTGGTAAACATATTCATATTTTTTGGTCAAGTTGTGTTGTTTTTTTGTGGGGGGGATATTTTGTTGTGTATTTTTGTAGAAGATCAAATGAGACTGGGCTCCAGCATGATGATAATAATATAATGATTTTCTTTTTTATAATAATAGTATATTTAGCCATGCACTTTTCCTGCATCCAGGCAGAACCTATTTGTGTGTTTGTGTGCATTCACATGTCCCGTTTCACATAAAAAAAAGTCAAATCTTTGCTGTGTTTTTTCACTGGGATGTAAAGTTCTGTCCAGCAGACGACGCCGTGTGTGATTTACAAACTGGTTCACACTTTCCTGGTGACTTTGTTGACTTAAAATTGTCTATTTGTACATAAAAGTTCACAGACTGCGGACCTGCTGGACAGTCCATATTTTATTTTATTTTATTTTTTGATGCTGAAAATATGCAACTTTATTGTCATTTTAACTCAATCATTTATGCATTTGCTTAACACAAATCCAACAACTTTTATTTTTGAATGGATGCTTCATTGTTGTATTTAAAAATAAAAATAGTCTTGTTTAATTTAGAGGTGTTTTATTTTGACACGTGTTTTATTAAGTTTGTTTTAAAGGTGTAGATTTAAGGATTTGCTAAAATTAAAGACTAAACACAAAAAATATGGTTAAATACTGTACCTTAAAATAAATTGCTAGCCAACTGTATTTACATACATTACTTTTTAAATACTCTTTCTCACACTTTACAAGTCTGATATGATATTAGTGTTTCAGTACTAAAACTGTCAGACCTTTAATAATTTTCTCTGTATTGTTTTTTTTTGTCACTGCAGCAGTTTGTGTACATGTACAAATTGTGTTTTCCCTCGGGTGTCATGAGGGCATGATACCTCCAAGTATGATTCTGGGACTTTTGTAGTTTCTTGTGTATGAACCATGTGGACAGACAGATGATGACTGACGTGACTGTGGGTAAAAGAGCGTAGGACGATGTTATTTTGGAGTGATGTGGTGGTGGTGGCACAGTGGAGGAAGAGAAATGTGAACTCAAAAATGAAAATGTGGACAGTTGAAAGTTGATTTGATGGAAAATGTATTTGCAGAATGTACAGAATTCAGATGTTTTGTGCGTCACATATACTGTCTGGTATATTAGATAGATACTGTTTATAAATAGGGTTTGTGAATCTTGGAAATTCAATAAACATAAAAAACAACCTTTTGCAAAACCTGTTTCTTGCTTTTGATGAAAAAAACATTTTTTTTTTCACCATATCACATTTTTTATTTGTACATCATGCAGACATTTTTTAAAACAAACAAACAAATTAATTGCTGAAAATTTCGACGCAGTGCGGTAGATGAGAAGTGGGAACTAATGAGCTGATGTGCAACTGGAGAAGTCGCTGGCATGTGTGCAAGTGAAAACTGACTTAGCACCACTGAGGCTGGAATGTGCGTGTAGAAGGCCTCAGTGCAGTCTGGCTATAGGCTTGTTTAGAAACTGGGTTAGCAAGTCAGGGAATGCAGTATCATGTTACAATGCTCTGACTGCATGTATATACTGTATATATCTAATATATACACATAAACACACACAGAGCCTGCTGTGCAGCCCACTTCATTTGAATTTTCAGTTTGAACTGCAATTTAAAATCAATTACGTATGTGTTTTGTCAACTTACACATACGTAATAGACAGAAGTTGTCATAAATCGATCAATCACTGTCTATGTAGTGCTTTACAATAAAAGGTGCTCCAAGTGCTTCACATAAAAAGGAATAATAATTTAAAAAAAAAACACTTGATAAGTTATTAGCTGTAAAATACACAATAAGAAGTAAGAAAAACTAATAAACCAATACAATAATAATCAATGGGGGTCCAGTAACGGCAGGGGGCAGTGTTCCACCACCATGATGCTGCCTTCATGGACCATTCATGCATGTACTTCATTTTTTCATTCCATATATCTTCACTTTTGCTGCATTAATACAGATTAGCCACATGAATGCAATTTGTTTTAATGTATGTTGTTAATTGTCGACAGTATATAATGAAATTAATGATGGACTGAATTCTCTTCCATTTTAGGCTCCAATTATGAGAAAGTCAGAACTCAAATTTATGACAATAATCTCAGAATTTTGATTTTTTTTTTCCATTCGAATTTTGATTTTTTTTCCCAATAAGAATAAAGTCAAGATTTATGGCCTTTCCCCCCTCAGATTTATTTCAATAAGAATTCTGACTTTTTTTTTCTCAGAAACACTAATTTAATTTATTTTACTCACGTTTCACGTTTGTGTAAAATAATATAGTATTTGTTGTATCATTTGAACGCATCTGACGCACATAAATGACGTCACTGATGCGCCATCATCACAAACCGTACATGTGGGCGAGTCGCTAAGTCGAAGAACTTGTTCATTTTTATCTGGTTCGCGTGTTTAAAGAGTGCAATTCGATGTTCGGGTGATGACGTGTGTTTGAATGAGTTGTAAAGTGTAAAGTAAAGTGAGGGAATTGTGTCGTTAAATGCAGCCGCCGGTTTGCTCTTAGTGCTAGCAGGCTAACCCCTCGCAGCTAGCTGACAGGAGTGAATGCTCCACACACACGACGTCGATGATGGCTGATGATGATTCAGTGAAAGAAGAAGAAGAAGAAGAAGAAGCTGCTGCAGCTCCGCAGCGAGATTCTAACGGAGCTGACGAGAAGATTGTGAGCAGCAGCGGAGGAGGAACCGCTGCAGAAAATCAAACTCTGTCCAAAAGACAGAAGAAGAAGCTGCTGAGGCAGCAGAAGTGGGAAGAAGAGAGGGATCTGAGGAAGTACGTGTCATTATTATTATGATTTAGTTTAACCACATGCAGCTTTATTTTTAAATAAAGGACTGTCAACTAATCATCTTAGTTCCTTAAAGTTACAGTAACAGTATCATCATAAACAAGGCCAAACCATTATGTATTAATTTATATATTTACAGTGTATGAAGTACCTTAAAGGGATACTTTAAGGTACTTTAAAGTACAAGTATGTTACCAGGAAATGACTTTGGTAGAAGTTTAAGGCACTTTTTGTAATATTACTTAAGTATTAAGTCTTTATAAGTATATGATGGGTCATTGATTAGTGAAGAAAATGCTCTCGATTGTTTATGAAATAAAAATAGGTGTCTACGGTTCTGCCCACATTTTTAAGGACACAGTACAACGTCATAGTAAGTCATGGGAATATTTTAGAAGGGTTAGTGACTTAAAATGAGGAAAGCTGTGTTGGTAATCATGACATTTCTCATGACAAGTGTTGCTTGTTGTCACTGCAGGCAGTTGCGTAAAGAGAAGAGGCAGCAGCGTCGCCAGCAGAGGCAGAATCAGGAGGAGGAGAAGGAGCACGGTGGAGACGCCCAGAGCGCAAGAAAACGCCTCCGTCGGGACGTGACACCCAGCTCTCTGAGGCTGGTGGTGGACTGCGGCTTCGACAGTCTCATGCTGATGAAGGTGAGCAGCTGTGGTAATGTGAAGCGAGGCACCGCGTATACTGAGAACTCACAACATTTTCCTGTGCAGGACGTGCGTAAACTTCACAAGCAGATCCAGCGGTGCTATGCTGAGAACAGACGGGCAGTTCATCCGGTTCAGGTTAGTGACCAGTGCTGGTCAACACATACACGAGCAGAGCGGGACACGTCTGATCCTTGTAACCGCTTCTCTCGCTTCTCCAGTTTTACCTAACGAGCCTGGGTGGACAGCTGAAACAGAGCATGGATGAAAAGGACAAAGGATGGGTGAACTGGAAGGTAAACACAGCTGAAGTACTTTGTCATGTTGTCACTGAAGTGTGAGGCGACTATTACAGTCAGTTTCCAGACAAAAAGGCCAAAGATTAAGATGCAGCCAGGTTTTCAAATGTGAGATATTTCCTTTAAATCCACAAGGAAAGAACTAGAGTTGGATTTTGTCAGATTCACCTGGTTATGAAGATAAAGGAAAGTAGATATTGGCCCTAAAAATACCCTCCTATAAAAATATATACAGCTCACAGACATTTGTCCTTGTCTGTTTTCAGGACATCCACATTAAAACTGAGCACTACAGTGAAGTCGTGGCTAAAGAGGATCTGGTTTACCTGACATCGGACTCTCCCAATGTGCTGGAGGAACTGGACCATAACAAAGCGTACGTCATCGGAGGCTTGGTGGACCACAACCACCATAAGGTCTGTCCCACTCCGCTGCTACTAGTTTTGATGGGGACGGACCATGTGACGATCACGTCCCGTTTTCCTTGGTTTGTGTCGCACAACTTTTCTGTTTTGGTTTCTTCTGCAGGGAATTACGTTTGAGAAGGCGAAGGAGCTGGGGATCCATCACGCTCAGCTTCCGCTGAGCAGCTTTGTCAAGATGAACAGTCGTAAAGTTCTGGCAGTCAACCATGGTAAGTCCGTCTATCAGACCAGTACGTGAGTATAGTATGTGAGTCATCAAGTGGATTTGAGGGCAAACAAACCTTTAAAATCCAATTCCAATATAGGAAAAACATCTCTTTTGATACTATATAGGTAATTTGGCAATATTTTAAGACTAAAATTTAGATTTTTATGTCAGGACTCAAGTTAAAGGAACAACACGCTGACGGCAACATTTGGTTTGGAGCTCCAGGTGTCACAGGAGGACTCAAGTTTGTGTAAACCGCATGTTGGCAGGAAAAGCTGCTGCAAAAATGAACAGCGTTAGTACTGGTTTCAATCGACTGTTTTTTCACAGTTATCCACCGTCTTTACTTTTTATGAACACAGCCCTTGAAGAGACGAGTTGCCTGGTGTATTTGCCGACAGGAACAGCACCACTTCCTGCCAAAATGGCTTCTTTGCACCTCTAATTTCTGCTTGATGGGATTGCGCGACATCCTCTGCCACAGCGCTGTCTCAAGACCCTGTCAGGTTGTTTTACAGCTGGTTTCAATGATGTTGTCTTTTGTCTTGCAGTGTTTGAGATCATCCTGGCGTACATGGAGAAAGGCAGCTGGCAGGAAGCCTTCTTCACCGTCCTGCCTCAGAGGAAAGGAGCCGTTGCCGTCGAAACGGGAACGATCGCTCAGGAGAAACAGGACAACAACTCGGACTCGGACCCGGACCCAGACTCACCGGAGCAGACGGAGAAAAGAACCTGATGCTGAGCACAGATGGACAAGACTCTTTAACGTCGGACAGAATAGGAAATAAGCAAATGTGGATTTATAATAATGATCATATTTAATTTTGTTTTATACTAGATATTTATTTAAAAAATGTGCTCAGTGCCAGTTCCATTGCTTATTTTAGTTAGACTGCTGATGTAAATGATGAAAAGATTTCAGTTTTGCAGTTTTTTTGCAGAATATAAAATTGTCATCATATCCTAGAACTGGAACAGAGGTTACTTTTTTATTTGAATTTCATTTTTAAATATAAATGTTTTTGCTTGGAGCTGATCACCACAGATATCAAACCTGTGCCAAATGGACCCATTTCATGCAAGATAAAGTCAACATGTGACCATTATTCCCACTTGTCCTTAAATTCCTGGAATATAATGGAATTTTCTGATTTAATATCTATTTATTTACATGATGTGACATGCAGTATCTAAAGCAGCCACAGGGGGGCAGTCATATCCTACACTGGATGCTAGAGCCAATGGGCTTTTTTACTCTCGTGACATTTTGTAAGGTTTCTGCCGGAAAACAACAAAAGCCACAAAAAATGGCGGGGAGTACGATGTATTTTAATGCATTTTAGGGGGTCAATATGGTTAGTGAATGACGGTCGTGGTTGGCCTTAACTACAACCGGAAGTTGTGGTTTCCGTGGTAACAAGGTAAGTTGACCGGAGAAGTGACACTTGGAAGCTGCCGCCAATTTGCGTGTTTTCACCGCAGACTCTTGAGCCAAATGTCCCGAAAAGCACTGAAAGTGTTGGTTGAAGTAAAGTTCAGAGCGGTAAGATTTGACTGTTTTTTTCTTTTGCTGATTTCACCATCAATAAGCGACTCAAGTTTGACACGTCGAACGCCAGTCTTCATTCGGAAAGTCGTATTTTTTTTATTTCACCGTGTGGCCAGCGAAAACACGCGTTTCTTGTCGACTTAGTAAAGAGAGTGCATGAACCTTCAAGAGTCACTTAATAATTCGGCATTTATCTCATGCAGGCAATGTGTGTTAAATGTCTTACACTTGTCAACATTTGTTTCTGGGTGCACTGAATTATGCAGTGTATAACGACATGCATGTAATATAGAGAGTTATAGTTCATTGTTGATATGGATTATTTTAATTTTGTACTTGTTTACACTTCTTCCCAACTAATAATAATACTTATTCATTTATTTTCATTGTGAGGTTGGAGTGAACCCTAAAGCAGCATCTTCATCTCCTGCCAAGTACTGACAAACATCTTAAACTGAACATATTTACTGTATGTTTGTCCATTTTTCTTTGTCAGGTTTCTTGTCCTGGGGTTCATTTGCCAACCAAGGATGACGTGAACCTCAGCATGTGCTTCATGGGACAGTACCGTCAGTCTCAATGTCTCCCTGCTGTCTTCCCTCTGCTCTTTCATGAGAAGATGACCTTTGAAAAGGCAGGTCCTTACTCTATATTGTAATAAACCCTTTTACTTATATGATATGAACTTCTCTTTGAGAAATTATAATATATGCCTGCATATAGCTACATAAACTCTGTTTGTATTACTCTACAATCATGTCAGCTTCCAGAAATGTTGCATGCTGATAATATTTGTGTATATAAATGTGTGTCTGTAGATTTTCAGGCATGCGGTAGACCCCGGAGACATAGCTGTGATGCTTGAGCGTAAGTCGTATTCACTCATGTACAGTCGCATGTGTTGTATTAAAGTGATTAATGCAGCCAATCATATTTTTGCTTCTCTGGCGTACACTGTTCATTGTGGCTCTTGTAGTCAATTTTATTGAGATTTTTATTTCCCCTTTTTATTGCAGTTGCCCAGTCTTTTGAAACGAGATAAAACATTTTCAAAACATAATCTTAGATAAAGTTTCACTCGTCTTTCCATATGGGGACCCACTTTTGAAAGACACATTATCAAACCACAATATAAATCATCACAGGAACCAATTTGTGCATAATGTAGTGACTTTAATTTACAGTCAGAACGGT